>NW_025110608.1:838034-933525 GCF_011392965.1 Frieseomelitta varia | reverse complement strand
AAAAAAAAAAAACGAGCGAGAAACAAAGAGAGAAGAGAGAAAGAGAGAACAAAAGAAAGAGAAAAAGAGAGAAGAAACGTCGAACACCAAGAGATCGAAAAAGAATACAGGTGTTACCGAGTCGAACGAGGTTCGTTTCCATTTGAACTATGGCCTGGATTGCACACTTTTAGCCGCCGCGTTAGCGGTCGAGCGGCATTAAAAGGAAGCAGTATAGATAGAGATTCTGGCGTGTTAGAATGCGGCGCAGGAAATTCTTCGGCCTGCCTGCAGCTCCTCCTTCCAGCTCGTTTGCTGGTATTTCGCCGTAAAACGGTGCGCCAAATCCGTGTTCTAATCATGATTCTTTCGAATCGAGCACACCTCCTCTATTATCCTCCTCTTCTCGCTGTCTACCTTTCTCTCTCGCTCTCTTCTCTTCCTACTTTTCGTTTTTTTCCCCTTCCTCCTTGGTTCACCGCTCTTTTCGGATCTATTGCGACGCTACCGGATAATTGCACGGTTACCATGAACTGTCCGTGACGTATTAGTATCGTTGTCGAACATCTCCGACAACAACCAGGTCGTTGCACGGAAATGCAGAATTCTATGCAATTTGGAGTTTTTTAAACTTTACGCATCGAACGAACATTTCGTGGTTAGCTACGAAGATCCATTGAATTAAGACATGGTTTCATGATTGATTTTGTTACGCACTGTTGCGTCATATTGTAAGAGAAACTGGAAAAATCTAAAGTTTCAAGTGCATGTAAATACTTTGCTTAAAATGAAATAATTATTAGTTATTTTGGAAATAATTTGTACTAATTTTTTTCTCTTTTCTACTCCTGTATTCGTTCATCTTGCAGCTTTGTTACGAAATAACATCAACGCGTCTTTGATTAAGCATTGTCTTTCTAAAATATCTACAGTGGTCCTTTCCTTTTCTGTTCAATTCAGTTTTATCGTAAAGATCTTGCTCGAAATTTCTGTTATCCAAAAATCTTGGTCGTTAACACGGTAACAGGAGTTTAATTAAATAAATCACACGTTATACAATGTTGATAATGTAACGTAAACATTTCGTCGCCGCTCAAGGTAAATGGCAGCTACTTCGTTTTAATATATTTATACGGAATTATGTGACAAGTTTGAATGTGTAACAACTTGCAAACAAGTTTGAATCTAAGTGCATGTTCATCCGAACCTCCAATCTTAATTTACCACGCTTGGTAGTCTTTTGTATGCTAACTGTTAAACTATATATATATATAGATCAACTTGATATAGCGTGTATGTACATGTTGTTAGCGCAACTGCGTATGAATGTTTCAAATTTTCGTTTCAAAACCTGTTAACGCGTAGCTCGTGCAAAGTTTACGCGTTTCTCCAAATTTATTATCTTCGGAAATTTATCACGAAAGAAACAAATGGAACGAACATGCGCGGTATAATATTACAACTGGGAAAAAATTTGGAATTATAGAGGAAAAATATTGGTCTGTGTAGCGTGAAAAAAGAAAAAAAAAAACAAACCATTTTTCCTAGCAATTTTACCAATTTAGAAATTTATAGAATAGAGAGAAATTTGTCTCGAGAATAAAATCATGCATAAAAAAACTTTGTTTCGCCAAATTTCCGATTTCCTATTGCGAAATCACTTTTCTTTTAGTCTATTGTAATTACCATGAATATTATATTGGTATCACCAAATATAATCCAGCATTAAATTAATAATTTAAAATGATTATTAAATCTCATTTACGGGGAAAATTTGGAAGCTCGAGCGGAAAAACAGAAAATAGCTTCCATTTAAGTTTATAATATTACCAAATATAATTTAGCAATCTCCAAATAAAATTTTAAAATTAATTTAAATTGTCTAAATTGCGGATATTTAGAAATAAAAATCTTTAGAGTAGATCCGTAGAATGCAGTAGGAAATAAAGTATTTATTATAATAATTATATTAAATGAAATAAATTTCTATCAAGATATTGTTCCTTCAGTTACGTTTCCAAAAATACAAAAGTTCTCGATTAAAACGTATTAAACATTTAAATCCCTTTCGAGAGCAATATGAATCGTTTATATTAGATTTCATTTTTGAATTTCTTTAATTTTTATTTTTGATAATTATTCTTCGATAGCAGAGACCTTAATAAATTGACCTCAGAATTTGTTCAGATTTTGTAAAAAAAATTGGCCATTTAATTAAACGACCCAGATTGTTCATGGTAGGTTAGTAACATATATATAACTATATCATCAAATATAATTTAGCATCGAATTCGCTTATAATCAACAAGACTGTGGATGCTTGTACATCCAAACAAAAAAATAGAATTCAACAGAAGATGGAGTGTTTATTAAAATAACTTACTAACAAGGGAAATTCTACAGCCTAAAAAGTTGAAAAAAATTTGAAACTTCATGTAAATGTGATGTTAATCTCGTTAACGAAACAATAAGGTTTCAGAGTAAGAGTAAAAATTGTTGTAGGATTCCGTTTTGAGGGAATTATTTAGAATGTTTCATAATTGTCGTGAATAATTGTGCCATTTTTTTAGTTTCCAAAAAAAAAAAATAAAGAAAAAAAAAAATACGGAAACGCGCGTACGTCCTCATCTTCGATCATCCGTCACGGTTTTACACTTTCGCCGTGATTTTCAATTCGGCCGCCAAATGTTTTCGAAGGCAGTGTACCGTGAAACTACCACGACGACTACGACGACGACGACGACGACAACTTGTACGCGCGAAGTTGCCTGTTGTCGTTTGCGCGCGTGGAGTAATTGCATGCACGATATTCGGCTGCTCAGTGCCAACTGGAAGTTTCTGACGGCTTCCGTTTCCCTCGCAAAGCCCGGCGGCGCGCCTTCTATACGTGCGGCTCTGATTGGCGACGGGCCAACTTAACGAGCATGAAAGTCATAACGTCGATAAGAACCGCGCGCGCGGCTAGCGTAAGAATTCCACGCCAGAAAATACAGATGGTTGCGCCTGAAAAACGAACCGAAGGATCCACGGTTTTCCCTCCGTGGGGAGGAGAGACGGCGAATAGAAAGCTCGCGCGAATGGAAAGATCTCGTTGCCCTCGGCGATGGCCCCACTCTCGACGTTGAAATTCTGAACAGTCACGACGGAAATTGATAAAATTTTGATAAAGAAAGATTTTCAAAGATTAACTCGGGACGGCTCTAAATTGCAGGAGTGACATCCGAAACTGAGGACGAATTTAATTCCGTCGTTTTCCAATCCGTCCTTGGAAAATTTTATGTAGATAAATCGTTTTACCAGCGAAGCGTGACGAATTACGACAGTGACGAATCGGAAATTCTTCCGGAGGATTTGATTGTTATTAGACTGTGGATTTAATTTTTACGTTTCGTCAAAAATTGTCTCGGTACACGATAAATCTTCAAACTCGATTTTCTCGAAAACGAATCGTCTCACGAAAAAATTTTACTCTGGTACATTTTCACGTCAGAATCATCTCTTTCTCACTCGTGTTACTGACATTAAGACACCTTGTATATAATTATATTATTATATATGTTATGATATATAATATCATACATAATATATAAACTGTTATCGTATAATATAGTAATATACGAAAAGAATATCGAAAGTAGAGTACTTTTTATAACATTCAGTAGCGGAATATATCTGTTTGAGCAGAAATTTCTTGTATTCAGAAAAATGTGAAATTACGCCGAAACGCGCAGTCTGCTTGTTATTTATATTTTCATATCTTTCAACGGACGATTACGAATTACGAGAAAGATCTCTGTGATTTTGTATGAAGGAAAGCAGTTGAACTTTAAGTATTTATTTTCGCGTACCGCGACAAGTGGTGGCCGCAATTTTCGCTCATGAATTTGTTATGCAACTTTTGCGCGATGTAATAAACAACTTGTTTACGTTCGCCCAACTCCACCGGAACACATTAAATAAATATAAATATTCATCGTACAACTAACATAAAATTTGCACCGATGGTTAAAACATATCTCGAAATATTTAACGTGTTACCTTTTTAGTCCGATTTCATCAAACGTACGAGCATGTGTATTTTCATTTTGAAATTTTCATCTTCCCTTCTACCTCCTCCGCTCGTTATCTTCCAAATCATAAATTTACATAATCATAATTTCCGCGAATTCAATACAAATCTCTTCAACATCTGCGTGCAACATCAAACTCGTTAGAATCACTCTAAATACAAGCATTTTCCACTCGATCGGAGCTCTCGTCCCCCGTCATCGCGTCGAAAAAGGCGGCGTTTCTGCTCGCTTGTCTCGACCAATTTGAAAACAAGCAATCCGAGCAATAAATTCGCGCGTTTCATTTGCGGCGTGGCGTCGGCACCGTTAAGGTCGTTATGCCCGCATAGTTACTCAACGAGGATGACAAAAGAGAGCAGGGAGGGAGGGAGGGAAAGAGGGGGTGGAGGGTCGTGGGACGGAGATAAACGCGTCAAAAATTTCTTGCTCGTTTATGGGGAGATCGCGTGTCGGCGTGTCGCGCGGCTTAAACGCAGCCACGTCACGTGAGAGTCCGCTGGAAACCGCTCGGCAGCACGCTTTAAATCTAGCAAAAATCAGGGGTGAGCCGGTTTTCTCGCCTTCGCAGCCGCCCTCTAAACAACCGACTATCGTCGGCTCACGTGACAATTTCTTAACTCGCCGGCCGCGTACGCCAAGTTTTACTACCGGTCCCGGCTTGCCTGTTCCCTCTTCCATCCCCCTTTTGCGCTTTACGACCGCCACTTTCTGCACCCACGCCTATTTTCCACCGTCCTAAAACTCTATCCTCCCTTTCCACCTTCTTCTGCCCGACAACCCTCTCCATCCACCGTCTTTTATGCGCCATCGGCTTACGTGCCTCCCAAGTTTATCGGTAATTGACCTTTGCACCCCTCTCGAGAAAACCGCATCGGAACGCGGTTCATTTGCAACCGCTCCGTCGCCACGGCGTTGATAATACGGGAGAAAGTTGGAAAATTTGCCGATACCGCGAGGAACGTGACGAGTGCGGACAAATTGTGATTTATAAAGGATGATCGATTGCTCGGAGGTAAACGATTATTCGCGCCGGTGATGTTACCGTAGCGTCGTGTGATTTTCTTAACGGACGAAAATGATTCACTCTAAATGTACGAGTGGTTGATCCATCTGAAAGGGGGGGGGGGGAAAGAAATTTCGATGATTCGGAAATAAATCCATAATCATCATTATGTAATTGTCAGCTGTTAGTGACCGTTGAAAAATGAATTATAATAAGTTCGAATGTAAGTGTTTGTTCAATTACACGCATGATGTATAATTTACTTTGTTTTCAAATGAAAACGAACAAGAAGAACAGTTATAATATAATATAATTATATAATATAATATAACACAATAATAAGATGCAATATACCATTAAAAAAAAAAAAAGTTGAAAATTGACAATTAATGTAATGAGATCGAGCCGTCTCACCTTATGCATATGTACACGATTGCTCTCGCGATTCACGTCGATCAACACGTAAATCTTTCGTAGTTCACGTTCACGTTACTTTCCAACTTTATCAAATATTCCCCCCACTCTCTTTCTATTCCTGTGCCTTCTCCCTTTTGCGCGGCATATTTACCATGCGGTTTCGTCCGTTCCGAGACCAACAAAGTCCTAAATATCAAACAACGCTTTTAACCTACCGCACTTTCAACAATCCCTCTCTCTTGGCGAACGGAGCGCAAACAACATCGAACAAATTTACCGACGACTCCAGCTGCCGGAGCTATAGGGTCGGCCCGAAATTTCGTGAAACGAGCGTAAATGACGGTCGGCGTTGTTCCCCTACCACCCTTCGTTCCCCGGCCTCGATCCGTCCCGCATTGAAACCGCATCACCGCGATTACCAGCGAGATTCGAGATTCGTTCTACGCCACTATCGCCGGGATAAAAGTATCGGTTTAAAAGCTCGATTTCGGGCCACGGCTGCGGGCCAGCCGGGAATTTCTCTGCTTTTCCGTTTACACGAATACCAGTGATCCCCTGCTGATTCACGGTGCCCACGACCAAAGGATTACTAGCAAGAGCGAGGGAAAGAGAGAGAGAGAGAGAGAGAGAGATTCCCTCTGGTTGCCTGCAGCCAACGATGGCCAACGGTTCCGATAAAGAATCGTTTTCCCGCGCGCGCGCGTTCGTCAAAGGGGAATCGTGTATTTCTGGAAATATGTTATTAACGCTAGTGCAGTATGCTTGCGGTGTGCAGGTCTCATTCTTGTTGATAATGGAATTTCAAACGATTGGGCGAACGAGAAAGAAAGGGACAAACGAACCGCCAGTGAACCAATGATCGACGCTCGGATAAAAAAGTAATTGGACGATGAGTTTTTTTCTTTTTCTTTTTTGCTCTGTCTGCTTTCAGCTTTTCGCGATAATGTAGCGCGGCTTTGAAGTTTATCTTTCCAATAGGGTTGGGCCTGTGACACTCACGAGAAATGTGGTTACACACAGTTACGCATAGAGTGAATGATCTCTGTCCTAGCAAAATATAATCCTCTTTACGTATGTTTTCCTCTTTCTTCGTTTAAAATTTGGAAATTAGAAAATGGAATTAGCTTTTACTTCTAGAATGTTAGAACTATCGATGACCAAGATATGAAATTGATATCAGAGAAGAAGAATAATAACTTAATAATAAGCTCGCGCTGGCAACTGGTTCACGGACCGTAACGAGTGACCGAACCGTATACAATAATTCGTTGCTTTCTTTTTGTGCTCGTCGGTATGATATCACTGTAGATAGAAATTATTAAGAAGTAATAAATTTATTACTTTATTTTGCCTAGGTTATATTAAAAATATAATTAAAACTGAGAAAGTATTGAAATAAAGAAAGCAACGAAAAATTACTGAAATCTCGGGAACCGTATAATTATAAATTTATAAAATTTCTGCGAAGGATTAGTCGCGATATTAGGCATCGATATAAAGAAACTATCGAATTTAAAGATTCACTTATAGGAAGATAATTAGATACAGATTACCTTACAGTAGCTTGATAGTAAAAGATTGACTAAGGGGGCAAAGTGATTGACTTGCTAATGTGGTAAGACGATTACAAGAACTAAGAAAGAAGGTCAATTTGTAAGAGGTTAACAAGAGATTAAGAGGGTAATTACTTCGTCTCTTCGTGCAAATTCGTCTCTCCACACTCTCATTGTCAGATTTATTCTCATGTCTCAGTCATATTTTTAACCCTGTGTAATATCTTCCTCATTGTTAGACATCTCAACTATAATTATCCTATAATAAGAGAAATTATGTCAAAAAATTATTTAACTCTTGACCAGTTTGAGCATAGAATGCAAATACAATTATGAAATAATTATTAGTGATAATAATCTATTCTGAAATATATTTTACATTTATTGCTCAAACATAATTCCGTTTTCTACAAATGAGATATATTTTTTTTATTATTTATCTCTTAAACTTTTCCTTTGCCCATCATTGCACGCTAATAAAACTAGAATAACAATATTGTAATTAATATATAATTTTCGATAGAATAATTTAATAAAAACAAGTTCGATGTAAAAATTTGATTGCAAGTACGTAGAAAAAGAAATATATTGCTCACAGAAATCTAACCCGATCACAGTTGGGAGTACAAAACTATCCGCTGTCCGAGGATCAATCTTTGAAACAAGTTTATTATCCTGAATGTCAAATTGTTGACGCGAGATATCTACACGTTGAAAAATACCCATGTATCTAATTCAAGTTTAATAGTAAATGACGAAAAATTGTCAAGACTGCATCAATTCTATCTTCTGTTTAGTTTGCGTGTATAATCGCGACATCATCGGCAGGAAAAATATCAATAATTATCTTTTCACCCGTAATACGAGGTCGTTCGGTAGACATTTCGTTCCGGTTAAATGAGCGACAAGAAGGACGATTATTTTCCATAAGATGACTCACTAATGATGCCTCGATTTGCAGTTCAACATTAGTCATAGACTTATTAACATTTTCTAGCAGGAATGTATACGTATTTGTTGTTTGTTACGCAGTTTTTATTTCTAATTTTTAATATGTTATATGAAGATTGAATCACTTTTCATTAAAAACAATTTTCGCGATGAAAATATCTTTTTACTATTAGATTTATAGTTTGTTATTATAATGTAATTATTATTAGAATATTATAATTAACCTGTTTCATCAACTGAAGATTTTGATAACAAAAGTATGTTTGTGTGATATAAATAACGTTTAATAGAAAATCAATTGATAATATAATATGAAAAATGGAAAATAAATTAATTAATGGAAAATTTTCCATTAAAAATAACTGATATACCGATTCCTGATTCTTGAGTGAACATGCATGTCAGATATATGTATGTCTATGTTTTCAATTCCTACTAATTTTTTAATTGGCTATTGCAATTTAGCAGCAATGCGCCGTAATGATTACGCTGTGTGTAAAATTAATGAAGAGTAGCTGATTGTTTGGATAACGTGGTTAATAGTGAAGTTCAATGTAATTTGATCGGGTCTGATGATAACGAGTGGAATATTTGGCAACTAAATTCAAGAATTTATATCTGATAGCAAATATTCGAAAATAATGATATCGTTAAATTGACAATAGAAAAAAATATCGATAAGCGACTGCCAGTAATGAATTGTCCATTTTTGGGAAAATTAAAATAAAAAAAATCTATAAAACGTATGTAATATGTAAAAATCCGAAATGACAATTAACAACATTTATTACATTTATTTATTCTTTGGTAGATAAGACGAATTTCTATTTAAATTCTTTTATTTTAAAATTTCTTTGCTTGCGAGTAACGTAATATCCGGTCTGGAATTAAATTTATATGTCGCTCCCAATTTTTTCCCGTGTAGACGAATCAAAAACGAATGCAACTCTAATGAAATTTCTAGACAGAGTGCTGAAATGCGACGCGATTGGACTATTTAATTTTCAAACCATAAAATCTATAAATCTGGCAAAGCGCGATGTTGATAATCGGTTGATTTAATCGTGAAATAATCTTCTAAAAAAAATAGTAGAAAGGGGAAAGCGCCGGAAACTAAGCTACTGGTGAGTGTTAAAAAATGGACAGCAGTCTGAATTTTTGTGGCAAGTTGACTGTAATGGAGGTACACGCGATGCTCCATTGTACGGAAAATTAAATCGAGGACTTTATAGCTACGTTTTGTCCTCCCCGGCACGGTACTTTCCAAGTTAAGTGCTTACGATTTGTGTCCTTAAGCTTAATTTGCCGGCTGTACGTGTGAAGTTTATCAGGCGTTTTTCAACGAGTTGAAGAATATAAAAAGATTCGATTAAACTGTAAAGATTTCAATCGAATGGAGTAACGAAATAAGTGTTGAAATTTAATAGTCACCGTAGAAAAGTGCAAATGGCAAGGAAATTCTGTCGTGTGGACAGAATGCGTTTATCTTTCCCTTCTTTCCGAGGGTCTGTTATTTTATTACTAGACTGATTGTCGAGGCGTTTTAAAAAATACTATGTAATATTTTTGAAAATGTTTCGAAAACACTGTTTCGACGACTCGCGTGTTCGTTGAAATAACATCGGTAATTGTTTTTGCGAAACGTTGCGGCGCAAGAATAGCTTGTAGCTTTATAAAGACAGAAACTTTACACCGTTTCTGAAAGGAAAATGAATGTACAACTTATAAACTCCAGAGGGAATTCTTAATTAAGTTAAAAATCCCGAATGAAATTTTTAATTAACGGAGGAATTTTAATCGCTGGATGTAACTTGGAATTTTTGAGCAAAATGAATCTTCATACTTTAAGGATTCTTATTAACGTAAATAGTTCTAGTTTTTAGAAATTATTCACCGTCTGAAAGTTACCGCGGCCGATTTACTATATTATCTACATATCATCCACCTGACTTTTTTTCATTAAAAATAAAAAATAAAATATTAAACGAGATATACATAGAAAACTGAAACTATATAGAAGAATAAGTATGACATAAAAATATGAACTTCTCGTACTAGCTCTGTCACATTTATGTGAATTTCTTTTTATCCAGTTACAACAAAACTGTTAATAAATTTTAGTATTTCTAATTTTTAAATATCTTATCATTTTCATTAATATTTGAAATTAGTTGCACAATTGACATATATTATGCAACATTTATTATGTCACGTGATTTGGATAGAAAAGCATGAGGTCGTAACATTTCACGAAATTGTGTAAGAACGACAGGAATATGTTATGATACAGTATAAGTTGTTTACGATGACTCTTAACCCTTTCATACATGAAAATGCTCTATATCTGCCGTACAGATTTTATTTCTTTATTCCGTAATCGAGACTCAGACGATACAATCTTTTTATGTTCTACGTCGCAGACAAAATAAAAAAAGGCGCTTCATATTAAACCGTGTGACCTGCGCGGGTTTAATTTTCTGTTTAATCTTGTCTGACGTCGTATATTAAAACTTAATCTGTACATAGCTGCGCTGTCGTCGATTAGTTTTTACTTTTACGTTATAACTTAACATTTTGCCTTTGCCACGGGAAATAAAACCATGCGACGAGTTGAGTAAAACCTTGAAAGTTATAGCGTTCGTAACATCCAGGTGACCGATCTTTTAATTTCGCTTATTTATTTGTAATCAGTTCTAAAGTTCAACACAATTTGTAATTTCTCATACAATTTTCGAGTATATTGTGCTTAGTGAAAATTATACTTTTATTTAGCACTATAACGACCAGCTACGAAAGTAACTTTCAACTGGGATTCGCAAATTATTTTAAAAATTTCGGGCATGTTTTAAAGAAAAATTTTTCTTTCGATGCGAGGAGTTTCAATTAGCTTCTTCTATATTTGAAGTGAGATTATTTCGACTACAGAAATACCGTTATACTGTTAATAAAGGATTCATTTGAATTACACTAAATCTTCTTATCAATTTAATATTTTGAAATCGTGCCAAATACAAATATGTCAAATGAGGAAAGAAGGAGAGTCCAATTATGCAGTTCAATTTTGCAAAGACAGAAACGAAACTTGAAATCTTTGGAACATTTTCTGAAATAGACTCATGTCGACACATTACTCGAAACCATCGATTTAATTTTATGTAAAATATTCCTTGATCTCTCAACGCCTTAAGATAACACAATATATAATTCTCAAATCACAGGGAAAAAAAAACAAAAATGTAAAATAAAATCTTTCCATTCTCTCGAGGCAGCTCTTTTAAAAAGTAACGTTTCATTCTGACTATAGTATAACTTCACATACGTCAGTCGTATGAAACAATTACACTTCTCGCAATCTTCGATTGACTCGTCCTCTCTGTATGATCAAGCATCAGCGAAGACCCTTTCATCTCTCAATGGAAATTCTCTCATCATGCACAGGTTCCTTTTATCCTCGATTCGATCAAAATCCATTTCATCCAGGTCGACGGTCATCAAAATCATACCGCGGACGAGATTAAACAAAAAGAAAAGAAAGAAAGGAAAAAAAATGAAAAAAGAGAAAGCTGGCCACCGCTAGGGTCGCACTTGACCGAGTCGCAATTTTTCATTTCTGCTCGATTACTTTGGTAAGGCGGGCCGTTTCGCGAGAGCGTCTATTGCGGATATCGTGCATCATGGGCGATCGTTCGAATTTCGGCGATGGTTCTCGGGACGTCGTAAAATTTCAGCAAAATTGTGTATTTATCGCGCGCGCGCGCGTTCGCGCTAATGCCCGCATTTCCGGCCGGCACGTTCGGCCGATAATTTCTTTTCACCGGAAGCACTCCGGCGCAACGGATAACCGACCAACTGGCCAACATACGTCCTGCGTTATCCATTTTTCAATGCTTAATTGTATCACATTCGATACTCGGTCATTAGATTTAACAGGTGATTTATAGACCGCCGTAGCAAACCGAATTGTTATGCTAGCGCTTTTTCGCTATTTAACGACTTTGTGCATTTACTTCTAATAGTCCGGTGCGTGCAGCGCACTCCAGTTAATCCATTAAGGGTCAAACAGCGATTTATGGTAATTTGTAAAAGCTTCAGTTTATTTGACGCTAGAAGCAGTAACAATCGAAGTTTATAGTACAATAAAGGTGGAAAACGCTTTTTTGTTTTTAATTCACGGCAGATCATTCGAATCTCTGAAGCCGCATCGAGAAACAAAGAGTTAGACTTCTTAATCATTTGCGCTGGCAACTAATTGCGGACCATAACGAGTGACCAAGCCGTATACAATAATTCGTCGCTTTCTTTTCTCATCTCGTCGATACGATATCATTGGATAGAAATTATTGAGAAGTAATAAATTTATTATCTGTTTTGCCTATTTTTGTTTTACTTAAATATACCTAAAACTGAGAAATTATTACAATTTTGGGACAAAAAACATTCTCGTCATTCCAGCGCAAGAGGTTAAAATTTGTGTTTTAAAATACAAGTATTGAAGTTATTACATTTCGAATCTCGAGCGGAGAATTTTTTAAACGACAACAACATTTTTCGTCTGTTACTTACATCGAAACGAAATTTCAAACAGTAAGTATCATCTAACAACAATTAGATATATAATGATGAATATATACGTGTTTCATAAACTGCGTTACAGTACGTTATGTTAGAAGTCAGATTTCTTATTGAATGTCAAAGGATTAAAGTATTAAATATTTTGTAAATGATCGAGCAGCGTTGATCGAACGAGGATTAATTAATAATCTGAGCTGTCAGGCGATCGCGTTCATGACATTTTCTACGAAACGAGACAAAGAGGGATAAGTACGAACGAGCCGAGTATTAATTGTTCGTGATGCGTGCTTAATATCGTATTATTGCTTAATGTATCGTGGCCACACGAGTACGAATAGTCACGAAAGCACAGTATTATAATGACGTTCCCCGGGGCGTGATTAAATCCGTTTCGTCGTTTCTATGGAGTTTCCAGGATTCGCCGCACCGTCGCTTAGCGTCGCGTCGATATGACCGGTGGGCGAAATCCGTGAAAAGCACGGTCGAACGTCGAAGAAATACGTGGATTCGAAATACACGGATACAGAGGATGGGGCCCCTATTGTTCGCCGCCCGAGTCGGAATTAAATCCGTACGTACTTTACGTGTTGCGAAAGTTTACTGACTGTTCGAGGCAATTAAACCTGCTGAGCAATTCGATTCGAGGAATACGCGTGATTGTCGAGTTTACTTTCCGAGTTTCGCAAAGAGAACACGTGTAAATACGACGTTCGAAACAATTAAGGATCACCGTTTCCGAATGACTTTGCAAATGAATTGGCGTTACCATGGCGAGAGGTGTCTGAGAATTGTTTCACGCTGTTCGCTACAAGTTCCTGATCGGTTTGTGACGTATTTCGAGAGTGTTCGAGAAACAGGTATCGAACTTATTACAGCTTGCTTAGAAATGGGTATCAAACTGTGGCTATATTATTTTAACGGTACGCGGAGTTACATGGTTATAATTTATTGAAAATTATATGTAACGTGGTATGTGACATGTTTCTGAAATAATTATCAAGTTTATTATTTACTTTGTAACTAGGAACAAATTTCTTCAAATTTCTTAAAATCAAGCATCAAATTGTTGTTCCGTCATTTGAACAAGTATGGAATTATAATTTACTTAAGTTAAATTAGTATGTGATATGTTGGACATATCTCTAAAGTTTAAACAAGTATCGGATTACATTTATAATTGACTTAAATCAAAATAACGTACGATTTTCCAAGCTGTTTGTACAAGAGATTGACAATAGATCACTTGATTGTTCATAATTGAAGTTCATAATTCTTTTTAAACTCTCAAATTAAATATCAAATGTCAAATATTAAACGCTGTAGTAATACGAATAAATTATTTTCATGTGACTAACTTTTTCTTAAAAAAAAAAGTAATATATAATCTTGAAAGCAACGACAAATTTCAATTTGCTAGCGAAGTTCAGTGCTAAGTATTAAGCCCCAATTTTGCTGTTGCAATTTACATACCTTTCAATCATCGTATTCACTCGCTTGTTATTGAAAATCTTTAAAAACTCGCACGATAGTTTTTCACTGATGAAATACCTTCGATGCTTTCGAGTTGCTTAATTGCCACATGTTTGGTTGCCACAGTTGCTACAACGCGTTTCCGGTTCAAAGACAATAGAACGCCATTGAAAAGGTTCCAATATCAGATTTAGGCTGAAGTGCACTTACGTACACAGCGCGGCGTTGTGTCAGGATAATAGAACGTTCGGTTAACACATAGAAAGTTTGGTTAGCGAGGTATTTCTGTGTTTGGTCAACAAGAGTTCGGGTCTGTACTTGTAGATCGCATTGCAACGTTTCAATGAAAATATAGGTTTATAACACGTGCACACATTCAGGGTGATGTAGCACGCACGTGGAGAGGAGAGAAGAAAGAGGCAAGAGAAGAAATATGAGGGAAAGGAGATGAAAGATGTGCTTCATTCGAGGTCTAGCATATAACGGAATTACTGATAAAGCTTCTTAGTAGACTTGTTTTTTTTTTTTTACCGAGAGTAGGTTAGAAGACGTGTGTTTACGTGAACAGGATGAGATTTTGTTTTTGATGAGACTAGATCGTGGATTTTTATAGATTTGCAGGAAACTTTAAGGTGCAAAATTGCACACAATGTACATGATGTGAAAAAAATTCTATCAAATATCCAAAGTACAGTGATTTCTGTGATATTTGATGCGTGTAATTTTTTTTATTATAAAAAATACGAATTTGCAGTAGAAAAATCCGCAGTAGAATCTTACTGTGTATTTCAATTATAAACTGACGGTCGAATAAAATTGTTTATGTAGGAATTAGTAACTTTTATACTAGATATATTTTTAGTAACGACAGTTCTAATTCAGAAATATATGTATATTACATTCATTCGTTACTCAATACTTTAATGTCATAAAATGATCAATTATTTTGTATTATTTTCCATTCAAATTTTTCTCTCTTCGGCACTCGATACTAAATTGCGGATATTTATACAATTTCATATTTTTTATGAAATAATCTATGAAATGGGATCTATAGATGGAAAATTATTTTAAATTTTCGATATTTCCTGTATTTTTGTACGTCGTGTAAATTATATTATTTATTATTTTTGTAGTTTCGAATCTCCTATAAATGATTAATCATTGCAATTAGTCTATAACAGATCGTTTCAACTTTTTCCCTAACATTTATCGACTTCAGGCTAAGAAAAGGGAAATTAAACATTAAAGAAAGTGTTTCAACGTTCAAAATTTTACAACATCGCGAACGCTTATCAGAACGTGCAAACACGTGCATCTAGAAATTTATAGAACACTTCGTGACTAAGAGCTAATGAGTTAATTTCATGAGTAACGTTAATCAACCTACTTAGGCGGCAGTAAACGAAACACTTTTTCCGTTATTGATTATGATTTTTACTTCAGATGACACAGCGTTTATTATCGCACATTACTGACCAAGCGTTCTCCCCTACGACTAATAAATATACAAAGATAACGAAGGAAGAAAAAGTTCCACGGTATATTATAATCAATACAGTAGCATATATATTCAAATTTTTCACATGTATGACATTTTTCACAAAAATGTGGAATAATAATAAACGATGAAACTCCGTTCGTATGAATTTATCAGGGGATAAATGTTTTATATATTGCAGCTAATTTATCATAAATCTTTTCATGTATGTAGGAAGACAAATTAAAAACAAGGTTTATTGAATTGGTGTATTAAGATTTTTTTATCGTCGTAACATATTCTTCATTCTTCACTCTTTCGGATTTCACGATTGATTTCTTTTTTCATTCACTCCGACGCGATTTTATTCATTCACGCATTCCATTCATACTTTTATGCATACTTTACAAGTATTTTACGTATCTCACATAATCGAAATTAATAAAATAGGAATTCATTGATTCTATTTCCTACCTGTGATTTTCCATTCATATGTACATAGTAAGAATTCACATTCAAGTGAATTCAATTGGCAAGAGTTTAACACTGTAATGACTGGTTATTTTTCATGGTAATTTTAATATTTTTATTAATGTTACTTTAATAATAATTTTATCAACAGTTCTTAGTCAAACTATCGTATGACGCTGTATAGTAACATCATTGGTGGTTATAGCACTGATGCAGTCGTTTTCAAATGAAAAAAAATTTTTTTTTTTCTGTTATGAAAAATTTTACTACTTGTATACTTGAGGTGAATTATTTTTCGATTAATTGCTGAAAATCATGACGTTATCGGTTACCATCATGGCGCTGTAATAACGTTGTCGGTCGTTGTACTAGCATTAATCGAGCACGTACTAAAATTTTGTTCAAATGAATGGTGTTCGTACAGACGAAAGTCTACTGTGTGTATGCGTACGCTCTGATAGTCGCAGTGTTACGAAAAGTTCAAACAACATTTTTATTTTTTATTTTTTTTTCATTTTCGATTGCCTATGACCTTGAGAGCTGTGTCACGCGATTTGTTTCACGTGCGAAACTCGTTCTCCTATCACATGGAAAAATACACGACACTTTGTTAAAAACGTTATAGGTTGTTCTCGTTTTTTCGCAAAAAATGTCACACGTACAAAAAGTTGATACACGCCATTGTACATTGCATATAAAATTCCGCGCAACTGTTTCCTCTTCCATTTTTCCCCCTTTTTTTTTCGAATACTTACTGAACGTGTATTCAAACAGGCAGCACTTTTCAGAAATAGATAGTTTTACTGTTTAAATATTTTTCTATTTCAAATGTGTCCACATTTATTTCTTATCGAAAGAAATACTTATCGAACGTATATTCGAACAGGCAGTATTTTTCAAAAATCCGAGACAAGTTTTACCGTTTAAATATTTTTCCATTTCAAATATGTCTACGTTTGTTAAAACGAAATTCGCTGACAATGTAAATAATAAGCAGAAATCTGTGAAAATCGAGAGGTAAAAAATTCCACAGAATAGTTACAAAATGGTTACAAAATCTGTGTAAAAAAATGCACATAAGTATCTATTAATATATAAAATATCTAAATTAGAATATTTATTGAAATATGTAATAGATAGGACTAGTATGTAGTGATGATTCAAAAGAAAGCATAAATAATAAAATGGGGAAAATTCTGTAGTTTTACGAAACCGAATTATAATTGGCGGAAGAAATGAACATGTGTCCCAGACGGAATAAATTTTATTTACACACGCGTGAAACATTAATTTCTAATGTTTCTTTCTCCCCCGCTGCTATATACATGTACATGTAATTAAGCTCAATTTCTTCAGCTATTGCCATGGAAATGTTAGAGTGCATAACAATATGCAAACTAGTAGTGGGTAATAACTTTACTTCTCAATAGCTGGAGAAAAAGTTCAATGTACTCACGGGGTAGTTAGTATTTGCATTTTGAACGCGATACATAGCTCTCATAAAGACCTGAACGAAGATAAATCGAGTTTATTAGTCAGAAGTTGTGGCGAGTCGGGCTTGGTGAGCGCAGATGATCGCGGCCGATTATCACGACTTCAACGTTGGAATCCATCGAGAGTGAAAATTTGAAATAGAAAGGTGGCGCCGCTTTCGTCGTCACGAAAGCTGGACGGCTTTGTTATGCTTACGCCGTCAGAAACGTCGCTCACGTGAAAAAATAATACGCGTCTAAACTAAAAGAAAACTCGAACGATCGTTTGACATTTTCATCGGTTAAAATATTCATCGGAGGGACGTTAAATATTGACACGCACCGAGTTGTGAGCTCGAAAAGCTGATCTTTCGCACGAAACATTCCTTTGAATAATTAACGCAGCTCTGCTTTTATTACAATACGTGTCATGACTGAGCTGCTTTACTGTCGCGAGAAACGCGAATATCGGTCTTAATTGAGTCCGAATTTTATATTTTATACAACGGTTAAGATACGGTGTTAGAGATTTCGGAAGAAACTGTTTAATTGTTCGTAAAATGGAAATAACACAAGAGACGCGAAAGTTAAAGGATTATTGTATACGTTATGGGTCATAGAATGTTTGCAAGTTTATTTTTTTCTTTTTAAAGAAATGGGGAATTTTATTAATTACTGAAGATAAAACATTAGAGAAATTAGATTGCGTAATAAATTCGTTGGTATTTCTTTAAAAGAGCATTGTTAAATTATGTATTTTTTATTCTAGTAATATTTAAGACTTTTTGACTTTTGCTTCAAAATTTTCAAAGAATTTCAATATATACGTACGTTCTTCGAGAATATGATCGAAACACAAATGAACTTATTACACAATCTAACATTTATGTGTAATAACTTCCAAAAAAGCGAGAATGCCTGACTATAGCATTGACATTGACTACTAGTAATTGTTTCTTTACGAAAGATACGTTCATTGTATGTACTATTTGTATCATAAAAATTTGTATCGTAAAAATACACTAAAATAAAAATTGCACCAGATTAAGATTTTCTACAGAAAAAAAAAAAAAAAATAGTTTAGCATTTCTCTAACGTAACCAAATTTTTATTTAAGTGTCTGCATCTTGCCAGAAACAATTCGACGGAACAACCTAAGAGACCTACAGAATTGCATAAATGTTTTAAAAACAATTTGACGTCTTTAAAAAGAAAGAAGGTAGAGAATTTTTTCACCGAACGATTCTGATACTCATTCACAAAATATATTCGTTCACCCTCCGAAACTATATTTTAACGGGATAATATTATTGTAAGATATCCGCGGAAAAATGAAAAAGGTCGGGCAAATTCACCATCCAATAAATTTTCAAAAGTTAACTTCTTTCAATTTAAAAAAAATTAAAAAGGAAAGTAGGGAGTTTTTTTTTTTCGAACGAGGCAAATTCACCACTCTGAAACTCATTCACAAAGTGCATTCGTTCAACCCTTGAAAAATCCATTCCCCGCTGTTCCATTGACGCGCGTCCTCCTAAACGTTGCGTATTTATGCGCTTCAAGTATTGCGTCAGCTCTTTGTTATGTCGTCAAACGATCCACCAGCAGCGGTTATTGGTTTGTCGACGTTTTTACGAGGTCACCCTCGTTGCAGTCCGAAAGAGCCTTGTAAAGTGTTTTATGATGCGCGTTTCCTCGTCATGGCTCTTTTACAAGACACATCGTTGTCAACGACCTCTGAAATTAAATTTCAGATTAAAATTGAAGGCTGCCGTTGCTGACGTTGTTCCGAACAGATCATGCCTGCCTGGGATTCGCGGGGATATATCACGAGGACATCACCGGTTTTGTTCGAAATTCACCGGTGAAAATGATATGTTAATTCGAACTTGTAAATTTCGATGACGATGAAATTACGCGACGTTGCGAATGGTTCCCGAGGGCCTCCAGTCCACATCCGTGTAATCGACGTGCTGGTGGTGAAAATTCGAATTTTATCCGAATGAAAATTATATTTCACGATTATTTCGAAATTCATTTAATCGAGGAAATATGTTAGCACACGTACTCTGAAGCAGATAACTCGATTGTCTTTCGTAACGAGCAAGTTTTATTCAAACGAGCAGTTACTAGTAGTCAATGTTAATGCTATGGTCAGACACTTTCGCCTTTTCGATGATATTCTAAATAGAGTGCTAGATTGTACAACAAATTTGTGTCTCGATGTTACATTTCCGAAGAATGTATTGGAATTTTTCGATGAAAGGATAAAAATTACATTTTTAACCACTGCAAAGGACAGTAGGACAAAATTATGCGTGAATCGTTGACTAGATTGATTTTATCCGCCGATATTTATTGATGTTAATCTAAATGATAATATACGCTATAAATTACAACAAAAACATTGTGTTCAATTAATTTAGTCATTTTCAAATTTTAAAAAGAGAACGATCTTTTTGTTAAGACTTTCGTTCCTGATTTAATAATTTAATTATCTTTATATTCCTTACTTTTATAAAAATGACAGAGGCACAAATACAAGGAAAAAAAGATCTTGTCTCCGTAATTTTCATTTCCAATTATCTTAGAACAAAAATAAGTACATATGAAATGCTCTCAATTGACGAGTGGCATAAATCCAAAATTGACAAAAATGAGTTTATCGTAGAAGATGTAAGTACCAAGTACTAACTTGTTTCATTTATCAATTTAATTTAATTACGTTTTATTTTGTTTTTACATTAATGAACAATAAAAAAAAGTCGATCTTTACATTCTAAATAAATAACGTCACTTGATTATTATTACTTCGAAATAAACGTTACAATAAACCTACATTCTGTTCTTAATTTCTTATAAAAGTGTACGAAGGTCGATTAATCGTAATTGTGAGGTATCGGAAATTTACGAAATCGCTCTGCGATAATTTTGCCCATCTCGAGTCGAAAAATCTTGCTACCGTTGACCGACTGATTTACTTGATTGCAGATCAAAATCTGGAAGGATGATCCGTGACTATCTGGTACTGCTCTCGTGGCTATGCGCAGTGCAAGGAAAAATAGGTAAATGTATGCGTGCATAAACGAGTGTAAGCCGGCGTCGTTCCAACCCCGATTCTACGCGCTGCGCCTGCATTGTTATACGCGTTATTTCTTGTTGCATAGAAACCCTCTTTCGTTTGCCCCGACGACGACGACGACGACGACTACGACGACGACGGTGAATTATTAAAACGGGCGAAAGTTTCCGCGTCGTAAAAACTCGGTCGGTGTTCTTTGAGCGCGATCGAGACGGAATTTATTCGACAGACGTTACGTTTAACGGGGTCCACCCCTCTTTTCGGTGTTCACGGTTAACTATGGGCCAAGTTAACAAGCCGGCCGGTAACGTACGACCGCCAACGAAAACGTTATAATAAAGTTGATCGAGTTGACGAAAATTCCCCCGACCCAATTCCGCACTATGAAATTTCCTTTCCTTTATGTCCCCGTATAAGGTATTCGCGTTTCGAACTAAAATTACTTTCGAATGCTGATATAAGTAACGTAGTTGCGAAGTATTCCAATTTCGTCGGAACTTTCTGATTGACGATATCTCACTCGGAAAGAGTGCAATTCTCATTATTGAAATGAGAGGTTGCAATTTGAGAACGGAGGTCGTTTCGTTGCAAAGTATCGCAATATGGCAGGTATTACCCTTGGACCGTTGGACTTGAAATTTGTCGATTGAAACAATTAACAGAGAAACTTTCGTGCTCGAGCAACATCGTAGAAACGTGTAAAATTTGACGTAAACGAGAAGATATAGAGGTTTTGTTGACTGGCTAATTTAAATCTAATTTACGAAGGTGGGCTAAAGTATACGTAAACGAACGAGATCAGATGTTTCATTTTGCACTAAATAAATATATTTCAATCTTTGTATTGGAATCGATTCTCTTTGCAGTGGTTATGTTCCTCTTGTCGTCAGGAAAACGGAGTTGCGAAATTTTAATAACAATCTGGACATAAATCACGTTGAAACTACAATATTTCAGAATATTTTTTCGTGAAATGAGGCAACTATAAATTTTCGAATATATATATTAATTCGACAATCTTTCTAAGTAAATAGAAATAACAGATAATATTTATCTTTGTATTAGTTTTCGAATAAATCACACGTTATGTGTGTACCGGTTATGCTACTTTTATCGTTACAAAAATACAACTGCGAATTTAAGTAATAATATTTTAATAATAATCTGGATATAAATTATAGTATTGTTGTTATTATTATTCTGTATGAATGGGCGTTAGATCTAATAATACATACATGAAGATAAGCAATGAAAACAAACGCGAAGAAAATAAAAAGAGGAAAACAAACTAGTATAATAATTAAGTTGTAAACAACTTCAATAACTGCATTTTTTAACGGATCTCAAGGAAAATGTTGTTCTAGAATATAACTTAGAATAGAGTATGGATATTTCTTTTAGAAGTGACGAAATAAGAGTAATTTTTGAACGTATTAATCTGACAATCTTATAAGCGGGCGTACCTGAAATGACAAATAATATTTATTTCTTGCGCTGTTTCCTTCTATTCACAAAAAATTCTTATTTTCGTGGATATTACCTTTTCGAATAAATCGCGCGCCGCTATATATCAATGCCCTCGAAATGATTAATCGATTCCATTTAAATACGATCCCGGTTTAAAATATCAGTTTAAAATACCCGTTCGAATTTAAAATATCGCAGATTCAACAACAGCCGACGCGGGTCCCGCGTGTACGTTTTGATAAATTCAATCTAGCCATTGGATCGATCGTTGAGTCTAATTACTTTGCAAATTAGCTCCGGGTGGAGGGCTCGTCGAGGAAACGGCTTGTGCCACCAATTTAAAACAATCCGTCTTACACGTCTTACGCGGCGCCGATCCAATTCGTCTCGTCTCGATTCGATTCGATTTGATTCGACTCGACTCGACACGACACGACACGACACGACACGCACGAAAACACGACACGAATCCACGATTCACGAATCGAATTTCGTTTGGCTACAATCGCGCGTTTAGTTCCTTGCGTTTCGCGTGTTTTGTTTCTTGTCTCGTTACGTCGACTCGCAGAAACTGGTCGGAGAAGAAACGATGAATGAAAATGCGACGGGACGTGATGCAAATAGAAGACGAAACGCAGAAGGCGCGACGACCTCGTTCTTTCTGCTTGCAGGGTATTTCTGGCACATCACTGACATCCACTATGATCCGAGGTATTCCACCCAGGCAAACGCGAATGGTGAGTAGCTTCGTTTTATATCTCGACGAATACGCTTTTGTTCCGCCTTTTTATCGTCGTCGCGGCGCTCGTAGCCTAAGCGTCCTTTAAACGTGCGAATTGATTGATCGAGAATCGTCACAAGATTTTGTGCAACGAGATAGTCAAATTTATAAGATGGCGCGCACGTTTGAAAGAGTTATTACACAGTGTTTGTTTCGTTTTCTTAAATTAATGGATATTAACGGATAATTGATCAAATGCCACGATTATTATTTTATTAAAGCCACGTATTTAACTCGAAAATTTTCTATTTCCAATCTTAATTCACTTTGACTGTCAATTTGATGATGGTATCCTCTAATAAAAGTTTCGTAAAATTATTCACCATGGTAATTACTATTAAACTGGAACTAATATAGAGTCTATAAAGTTGAATTAACAGTATAGTCGATCATTTCAGCACGCACATATATTTCCATATTAACGTTACATGCAAGGAGCACGTGAAATATGGCGAAACTTACGGAACAACGTTTGCAACGCACGGTTTAGAACTAAGGGTTTCAAATGTCAGCGCCAATTATTTATTCAACGCGAAGACACGAAACCATTTCCCCCCTCCATCGAGCTTGGTCGCGAAGTATCGGATAAAATTTCTCTCTTATATTCAGCATCGATCGCCAGGTACTGCGGAACTTCATTTCCGAGCAAAATGAAAAACCCTTTCACTCAACGATTCATCCAACGCGAAGATACAAAATCATTATTTTCTTTCTCTCTCTCTCTCTCTCTCTGCGAGCTTTGTCAAGCAAAATATTGGATGAAATTTTTCTCTTCAATCTCTGCGCGACACGCCTTCCTAAAGTTTAGCCAAACATTTCGGTAACAGAGTATATTCAGTTCTTCCACCCCTTTCATCCCTCGCCGCCTATATTTTCCCTGTCCTCCCTCATCCTGTCGCTATTTACCGATCGTTTTAAAGTACCTGGCGTGTTTGGTTGGCACGGAGTTTGCATGAAATAACGCTACCTGAAATTGCGTCCAATAGCGAGCGCGGGCCCCACGAGTTGACTCCGTGTCATTTGGACGTTAGCGTGGCAACACAACCAGCGTCCGCCTCGTTGCTCCCTTAATACGAGCGCTATGTTCCCACGTTTCACGTCTCTCCCTCTTTCTTCCTCGTCTTTCCTTTTTTTCTCCCTTCCTCCCTTCTTCTTCTTTTTGTTTCCTCCCCCACAGCTTAGCTGGCTCGTGTTTTGCAGCGTGCTGGAACACGAGGAACGGCGTGAACAGCGGCCGAAAAACCCCCGGAGAATTCGGCGACTATGCCTGCGATTCGCCGTGGGCTCTGGTGGAATCAGCGGCGTCGGCGATGATGTCTAATCGCGGCGAAGGAATCAAGTTCGTCCTCTGGACGGGGTAGGTTTACAAACTTTCGCTATACTCTCCTCTCGTTGTACAGAGCTTTTAGTGGAAGAATTCAAGAAGTCGGTGGAAGAAGGCGTTATGTAATTTGTTAAGACGGATAAAGAGAGAGAATTGTGGATTTAATTGACAGTTAAATTACAAAACAAATCCTTATAGGCGACGTTGTAGGAAATTAAATTTATTATTATTATTATTTTATTGATTTATTGTTACAAATATTTATAACATTATACGTTATAAATATTTGATATAAAAGACGAAAGAATTATAAGATAAATTATGATTATAGTAATAGTCACTTATAGTCATGAGTTGGAAAGGCGTATATAAGTTTCTATTCAGATATTTTGTGATAAAGTGAGCAGATCTTTAAAAATGCACCGTTCTAAATTTATAGAAAACTACGAAACAACAAAACAATAGAAATTGCAAAAAAATTACAATACAATAAAGTACACGATTTTTTGTTCATACATTATCATATATTATATCATATTATACTCATATATTACGTTTTACGAGAAATTCGAAAACTTCGAAAAATGCTACGAACCTAGAAAAAAAAAAAAAAAAAAATGTAAATCTAGGAAAATCAGCTTGAGAAATTACGAATTGATCACTTTGATTGTTCTGATAGAATTTAGTACGAAAAACAGCATTCTTCTTCTTTTCGTTAACAGAATCTCTCAGAATTCAATTTTGATGTAGCTTTGAGTTATTACTTCTGCCAATAAATCTGACTGATTTGCAGTTTTTACTATGATTGCCGACGATTGAAAATAATTTAGATCGTCCGTGGTCGATCTGCGGGCGTCTGTTGACAACCGTAACTGGATAAGAATCTTGCAAGCAATTATGCTTGCCGGACATTAATTGGATAGTAATCGTGAAGTAGGAAGTTCGTTTAACTAAATAACTCCCGGGGATTATCGACTTGACTGCGAAGCTGTTGAATCGAGGGTGTCGGGGCGTTTAAGAAGCATTTGATGAGAACCGGCTGCAGCCAACTAAATTGTTTCCATTAATGCAGATTTACTTTCTCATTTTTAGTTAATGAATTTTCCCGAATTTCGAGATTGCTTTTATACTTATTTTGTAGTAATTCATTTTCCTTATTGTATTATTTTATTATATCATTATATTTCTCTTTTCTCGTCGTTATATCATTTTTGTGAAATTGGGTTCTGCTTGAAAAGATTGACGACCAAATCCATCAATATGACGGATTTAGATTTAGATTTTCTTTCCTTTTTCTTTTGCCTAAAACATTCTTGTCAAAGTTAATATTAATTTTTGTTCAGAACATAATTAAATCTATCTATTTCATTTTATAATAGAATTATTATAACGACTTGTGTGTAGAATATTCGATACGCATTAAAGGCCGATCTTTTTTAGCGTTAATTAATTTTGAAAGACAATAGAAGGCGAAAAGCAAATGTATAACTGAATTAATTACGATGGGAAATTGTATATTTCATATTTTAAAATATTGATGAATCCTCTGCTTTCGCAGTACTGTGTTCGTTTCTTTCGAAGATATTTTTATATTACGTAGCGACTGGAGAAATAAGGATATTTTTATTCTTGAAATTGTAAAAATTCAAATGTCATTAAAAACATTTGAAAATTTTCCTCACGTCTAAATCTACCATAATTTTGAAGATTAAAATTTTCTCTTTACGACGATCCCTTAAAACTTGCTGCACGATTTTCTCTCACCAATTTATTTAACTTTAAAACGTCAATGAAATGTTAGAATCTCTTGAACTTTTGTCGTTGACCAAGAAATGAGATTGCTATACATTTTTTGTTTTTTTCTTTCAAGTCATTTAAACAAAAATATCGACAATCATTCATAGTTTACATTTACGTTCTTTATCGTATCGTAATATTATTATTACTTGTCGTTATTAGCTCGTTGATAATTCACGTGACTTGAAGATTTGAATTCCATGAAATTAATAACAACGGATAATCCGGCGCGATTAAATACGACATGAAATTCGAATTATTGGACAACATCGAAAATAACAAACAACGAATGGTCCAGCGTATGCATCAACAACGAACGGAAATAGAAATCGAATATGAAATTAACGAGCGTTCGACTGGGTGACGAATCGGTATCGTATGAACGTTTCTGGGGGAACGTATTAGTAAATTGCCCCGATGAATCAACGAAAACTGATTAGCCTTTAACACGCAGTTTCGTAAACTAATCTGATAATTGATAATTCGCAAATTCGGAGGAACAAGAATGTGTAGCGGGCTGTAAAGATTTGTGTTTGCGCGGACGCGAACACGATGGCCGTGTGTCCTGTATAAATTAAACCGTACAAATCGCTGGTTTAATAGAGTTTGATCGATTTATTTACAACTGAATTGCAAATGTTAATGCACTTGTGAATAAATTATTGGGCCAATTGATAATTCCCTTCTGATTTGCGAAATCTAATGAAAATTGATTTAACACCGGTAATAAGTTTATTACATACCGCACGCGCGCTTTCCCTTCTTACCGAGAAGGAATTGTTTATTATGTACATTTTCCTGCATTGAAATTTCAAATTACGATGTTACTCGCAACGATGATAATTAATAATAAAGTCTCTTCTCGATGAGATTTATTGTCATTACGCCTTTAAAAAGAAGTTTTTATTATATTAATAAATTATATAACATATAGAATTATATTTAATATTTTATTTATTATATTATATTTAATATAATTATATTTTAGAATATAATTAGTACAATTTTAAAATTTAAAAATATTATTAGTACAATTTTGATTATAATATTACAAATATACAATTATATATAGATTAGAGTAAAAATTATGATTATTAAGATACATTACACATATTCATATCACAACTGTCAAACAACAGAACGTGTGTAATTAATAATTAATATGCACGTTATTTTGTTGACACATGCATATGCCTAATAACCGGTTAAACAATTTAGGCAACAACTACAACGACAATTTAGTCATTCAACAATATTTCGCAGATTATTATTTTACTGGTCGTTGAACAGATGTTATGGAACTTGCAGAAACGTGACGATCACATTAAACGGTAGTTATACCAAGTGGATCATTTCGTGGCAACTGAGACCTGCTCTTTTAAGTACCATAAGCTCAGATACGTTTCAATTGTAATCCCGTTGTAGAACAAACTTATATACATAGCACTGTACAGCCGCATTATCCAGCATGCATAACACGCAAGAAAGTTCAGTAGTTCCATGTGTACATTATCAGATAATAAAGGAAGTCCTGCCTGACTCCTGTTTTATAATAAAGGAGAACGCAGCGAATTTCGAGAAAAAAAAGTGTTGCTCGAAGTGTAATTATTTTTTTCTGAAACTTTATAAAAGCCTACGATTATGGAGTATGAACTTTTTCAATGTTGATTTCACAATCTTTAGATTTCTGAATCGGTACAATTGAAATTGTTCATTACTTGTAGATGACAAAAAAATTGACCAAGATCGATTATCTGCTAGATAGTTCAGCACCGATTATTTTCAGGAACAATTTCTACCAAAGGTTGAAATTGGCAAGTGTTTTTTAAGAATTTATAATTATTTTTTAATTACCTTACAATTTTTGAATTTAAAAATCACATGACGCCTTCTTGCAGTGATAATTCAATGTTACACGCGTGATTTTTGACAAGATTTTACTCTCCTTATTTTTCTCGCATTTATATACTTCTTATAATAATCTTCCTCCGAGCTTGGACAATTATCTGCAGAATCAACGGTTCAGAAGTGAAGAGGTTGCTTTTCATCCCCCGGCTTTTATAACTGTAATAAGAAAGGGTAATTGCATTTTCTCGATTAAAGCAGCAGTCTTGAACATTTATACATGTTTTCTTTTTCAAGATAAAAACGACGACAGAGCTTTCACGGTTATTCGATACACGGTAAAATTATGTCATTTCCATTAACTAACTTGACATCGTAAAATTTCTCAGGGATTCGAATAATCAAACGTGCAATCGTAAACTTTTAATTCCCTGTATAACATAGTTTCTAAAGACTCAGTACTCTGCGCATTAATATTTCAATAAAAAGAAAATGAGGAAACGTGTTCTCCTTTTAGCAGAGTCACTCTTCGAGGTTTGCAATTGCACGGAGCGAGAGAAATTATGCTAATTACGTCAACGTACCCCGATTATTATCTCAACTCGTTTGTTAAAGAAAATTCTGCCTCCATCTCGCGGCGGGGAATATATAATTTAATATTTAACGCGTCGCAGATAGTTACGTAACAATGCAATCGGTTATCAAGGAAGAAATTCGAAATGCTGGCTCACGTAAGCTTGCGACTGCAAGTCGATTCCGAGGTTTCGGTTTGTTCCAGCTTCACGTGACTGATATCATATTTCACCATCAATTCATAACACAAAGCTGATATCATACACTCTCTCACGAACAATCCAGATTATTCAGCAGAGTCACACGCGAAACCTACAATCTCTCTATTCGTGTACACACAGTGTTCAGTCTTCTCCCAGTCTTTCGATGTACTTTAATGCAACCTCAACTTAAATTATCTTCCCGCTGAATTATTACGAATCTAAAACTGCGCGGTGTACTGAATTCAAATTTGCATGTGCCGCGCTGCACCTCGCCTAAGAAACGTACACGAAATATACTCGGCTGGCTTAAGAAGTTACGAGACTTTAATTATTAACATCTTCTCGAGGAATGTTGAGGCTTCAAGTATTTATAGATTGCCTCGAACGAGACTCTCTTCTTTTGTTGTATATTTCATATTTTCCAATACGTTTGATATTGTTGGATATTTAAACTAAGGACAATCAAAATTGGATTTTTGTTCGACACTTGTATGTAGATTGTTGATTTATGGGATATTTGAAAGCGCGGAGAACGATGCAAAAGTATATAAAATATCGAACGTAAAATATTTATGATAATATTTTTGTGTTACATATATTCGACATTTATTATTAGTCTGTAAACTTTTACGTATTTATTTATGGAAAATTTGAACATGTAAAATATATAAAATATCTAAAGTCTAGAGAATATTTGTTGCAATATTTAGAGAATTTCTATTTAGGTTTCATTTCTTTAATTGTTGTCCACAAAAAATACATATATAAAAATACATATATTAAATTTAAAATTTATCGAAATAATTATAAAAATAAAAATTAAAAATTAAAAATTTAATATCAAATATATATATATATATATTTTATAAGCAAATTAAATATTAAAGTATAAAAATATGCTGTATGATATTGAATAAATTAAACTCGGTCATTTCTTAGTTTGCACAAATACGAGCTCGTACCACTTTAGCAACTTGAGAGAAATACTTCATTTCCGTCGATTTAAATTGACTTATATTATCATTCTCTTATATTACAAAGATCGTACAGCCGTAAAATGCAACTCGTAGCGGCAGCAGCAGCAGCAGCAGCAGCAGCGAGCACAGACAATGTAATATTCTGGAATCAAATAAAAATTAATGAAGGAAATTCTCGCTTCCAGGGAAAAAATCCAGTCTCTAAGAGGATCTAATTGCAGCAATTTTTGTAATGGCGTTCTGCTAAAGGGTGGCACAAAGTTTCCCAGCTTTCTCATTAAGTTCCAGCAACACGTGTGTCTATGTGTACATACAAAGTACATTCAGTTCAAAAGCGTACACACAAACTATTTTTAACTACCACCGCCAGCAACGAATCTTCCGTTCGTTCTTCTCAGCTCGCACCTCCGACTTCGATTCTCTTCGACTTTTTAATTAAGTTTCGCATGCAAACAATTTCACGGGAGTACTTGGCGCGTGCAAAAAAAAAAAAAAAAGAAGAAAAAGAAAAAAAACGAAAGGATTGAAAAAATTTCATTAATTCTGAAACTTCGACGCTATAACGTCGAGGGAAGTGTTTTCCTTTTCGCCGAGGGGAAGAAGTGAAAGAGAAATCGCAGTGTGCGAAGGAGAGATGTGAAATGATAACTGTAATTTTATATTTAATGTTCTTACGATATCTTACGTAATTTTATATTTAATGAGTTCTTACGATATGAAATTTCATTGCAACGTCAGAATTACAAAAGGGAGAGAGGAGGAGTTAATTCTCTGTGACGATCTGTTTTTAATAATTCTTTCCAGTCGTTCGAAACAGTATGTAAAAGAATGAATACAAATACATGTATTTAAAATTTGTTTTTCATCATTAAAAATCATACGACTTTACGGTCGTATATTATTATTATTAATGTTGTATTACATTATTATATTATTATTATTATTATTAATGTTGTATACATTATTATTATATTATTATTATTAATGTTGTATCATATAATATCATTAGCATATATTATATATATAAAATTATATGTAATATAATATATTATAAATTTATATTATAATATAAAATTATATATAATATAATATATAATATAATATATAATATATATATCATAAACTTATATTATAATTTACATTATAATATAAAATTATATATAATATATATAATATAGCATATATTATATGTATTTTATATATTATAGTCACGTTATAATAGTGTAACAATATATATAGCATTAATGGAAATGTTTTGCTTTTTTTAGAAGACTGTGAAGAGTCAATTCTCTTGTACATTTAGAATAAACCATTTCCGACGATGTAACTAACTGCCGAGAATCACACGAAGCTGCATTAACGTTGTCAGTCATCGTCATTGAAAATCCCATGACGCCACAGTAACGTCACTCGTCTAATAATGTAACGTAATATCAGCAGAATTTCATCTTGTAGTTTGATTCTTCTCACATTCTTCAATTCGGCGTTTGAAACTGTACAAAGACGTCGAACGTACGAAGTATTCGCGTTTTGGATTTCTATTGTGCGACGGAACGCAAAATTTCGCGCAAGTTCGGTGAAGTGTCGTTTCTTCGCGTTCGCCAGCGAAATGGTAGTAATTCTGACAACTTGCAGCCAGCCGTATGTTGCCAGTACACTAACGAGCCTGTAACTACTTGTTGCAGTGACGCGCTGACGCGCACTACTGGCATGAACGTCGAGCTTCGTCTGCAGTGTTTGCGGAATTTGACCGATCTGTTGTCTCGCACGTTCAAGGAACAATTTGTGTTTCCGGCTCTCGGACACGACGACATCGGGGTGAACTTCTCCCAGCTCGCCGAGATCTGGCAACACTGGCTCCCGCAGGAGGCACTGGACACTTTTAAAACTGGTACGCCACGTAGCCACGTCCGGTTGTTTTCATTTTTCTCTTTCGTCCGTCTCGTCGGCTTTTATCCCTCTCCGTGCAGGACAGATATTTTTCGACGCGTAGCGTTCCGCGACGGCGGACCTTTCGGAAAATCGGATTAAAGCAAGTAGTAGACGAACTGTTAAGAGCGGGTCTGCCGAGGAAACGTACGTTTTCACATGGATGAATTATTTTTCCACTGGCCATAGAAGAGCACCGTTCCCTGTCATTCGCTTTTTTATCTTCTCGTTTGAGCTTCTTTCTTTACTTTTTTTTCTTTTTCCTTTCTTTCTTTATATATATATATTTTTATTTATTTATATATATATTTAAATTTATTTATTTATATATGTATATTTATATATATTTATATTTATATTTATTTATATATATACTTATTTATTTATATAGATATATTTATATTTATTTATATATATACTTATTTATTTATATTTATATTTATTTATTTATATATATACTTATTTATTTATATTTATATTTAATTATTTATATATATTTATTTATTTATATTTATATTTATCTATTTATACATATTTATTTATTTATATAAATATATTTATATTTATTTATTTATATATATTTATTTATATTTATATACTTATTTATATTTATATTTATTTATATATATATATTTATTTATTTATATTTATATTTATTTATTTATATACTTATTTATATTTATATTTATTTATTTATATATATATTTATTTATATTTATATTTATTTATTTATATATATATTTATTTATTTATATTTATATTTATTTATTTATATATATATTTTTTTATTTATAAAAGAAAGAAAAAGAGAAAATTGAAACGTCTTTAAGTGTACAATCATAGAGGAGCAACGTATGTTCGTTTTGTATTTCTAGTTTCGAGGCAGGATTGTCTGATTATGCGAGAGAGTCGCGCAGAATTTTGTGAGGCGAACAAATAGTAGTTCGCTTATTCTTCCTACTACTGGAAAATTCTTCGTTCACGTTCAAGTAGTAAGAGCTCGTTCAATCGAGCATTGATTAAAGTTTCGTTCAAACAAATGTAGTTTATTGTTGTAAAAGAATACTGCGTGTTTTTATCTCGATCGTTCTATCGTGAAGATTTTCCGAAATTCATTTTTCATTTCTAGTTTTTCTAGTTTTCGTATTTGAAGCGACGTGCATATATTCAGAAGCTTCCCGTTCCTCCTTTATTTCTTTCTATTCAGCGTCGAACAAGGCCTAATTCAAACGGCACGCAAGAACAACTTCCATCTAACGGTACAATACATTTTCATCCGGGCAACAAGCTCCTTAACGAGAATAGCAGTCGCTTTAATAACCCGCGCAACCCCCTATTTGGATTCATTACTTGCGCGAAAAAAAAAAAAAAAAAAAAAAAAAAAAATCAATACCTCTTCAATACTTCTCACCCAATACGATAGCATCCCACTTTCGCTTCAATCAGCCCGCCATTTCCACGATCGTATACCCACTTCAATTTTTACGAACACGCGAACGAATAAAATTCAAGCGCCGCCGCTCGAGCAAACAAAAATTTCTTCCCCGAACAATTCTCCCTCCTGCCATTCGCTTCCTGCTCCCGTCGTTTCAATAAAAGTCCAATAACAGCCGCAGTCCGAGTGAATTGCGAAAGAAGATCGCTGAAAAGCAAGAGGAAGAAGAAGGAAGGAAAAACGAGAGAAAGAAAGAGAAGGGAAAAGGGACGAGAAAGAAAAAGAAAAAAAAAAAAAGAAAAGAAAAAGAAGAAAAAAAAAAAGAAAAAGGTAGCGCGACGCGAGGCAGTGCAGTGCAGTTTTCACGTTTCTCGGCTCTTCCGCGAAAAGCGACGAGACCGTTTTACAAATTCACGGCGGCGCATCGCATTTTTCGTCGGAGCTTTCACGCTCGAACGCGCTTCTAGTCCGGTGGGGTGCGCATGCAAGCCCCCGTCGTTGCCGGGTTAAGCTGCGTCGGCCAAATATTTCGGTGGAACAGTGGAGGATAGAGAGAAGAGGGAAACCGGTCGGTGGGTCGCTCTCGGAGCGGGTATGGGCATGGAAGAGCCTGTTAGGTTGTAACTGGTCTATTACTGGCTTTATTGAGATTGGGAATCAGCCGACGATTACCCGAACAGAAGCGGCAGTCGGGATCGTGATCGGGATCGGCAGCGACATCGGCGACTGAAAATATACCGCCGGGACTATCGGCCCGGCGCGATTTCCATGTCCGGAAAAACAGCCGCGAAAGAGTCGTTATTACTCTGACACGCGAGGGCAATGTGTACCCATTAGAGGACCGGCGCGGCGAAGCAATGCGTTCGCGCGGTCGTTAACGTAATGGCTGGTAACACCGAATTTTCCCATTTCTACGGTTAATACCGGCGCGGTGGCTAGTGTCTGGGGGGAGGGGGAGAAAACTGAAATACAGGTGCGAACGTCCCGAGATTACAGATATCGATCATCGGCTTGCGCGGCTGGATCTCATGATGGACCGTTGGTCCATCTCTTTCTCCGTGCCTCGAGAGCCAGGGCAAATATTGGGGGTTGGCAGGAAAAAAATATATGCGTAACAGCTTTGCCTGCCTCTCGCTTCGCTATATCCTCTCCTCTCTATCGCTATATTCTATCCCTCGTCAATCGTGAAATACGACCGTTTGGTATTGTCTTCGAAATGAATTTTCGGTACAACAGCGTCCTCCGGGATGGTAACTATCGGCCACATCAAGCCGGAAAAAGAGTAGTGGCTTCCGTTTCGTGCCTCTTCGTTCCAAGCTCCCGCTGGACTGTCGCCAATAGCGAAATATCGATGTGTCACTTTTTTCTCGTACGACTTTGTTCCCCGAATCGGTTCTTGGCCGACATATTCTTCCTGTCGCGCGCCACGCCGAGATATTTCAATATCTGACCGGTTAATCGGCCGAGTTTGTCTCGCCGTGTAAACGACGCGTGATCACGTTAAAACTGATCGCGCCGTACCGAACGCTGCGGCCACTACGCGGCCCAGATAAATGTGTTCGTTGCCGTGCTCTACGCAACGAGATTTACCGGCACCGTTAGCCTCGCTGTTAAAACGATAACAATCCTACACGGTGTACTGTGCATCCTCACTAATGCAATGGTACTTAGCGACGCTACATTACACCTCGAACCGCTATTGCCCTGGTAATTTAGCATCGACGCCGCCCGCGTTAACAAACGAAAAGACACTTCTGTCTGTAACCGGTGCGTGGCTTTCAAGCAGCCATAGTCCGCTCGTAAAATCCGTCCAACCGTCCGGCGCCGCGCCGCGTTCCAACTTTTTACACCGCTCGGTTTTTCCACCGTTGCCTCGCCTTTCCCACCCACCCCCTTTGCTCTCCTCTCTGTGAACACGAAATAAGAGCCGCGCCTCTGAATATTCATAGTCGTTTGAATGCAAAGTGAAAATCGGTTTTACCGCCCGTGGGAAGATGTTGGATTTTACGAGCAACGTATAAGCAGCAGGACTGTAGGGACTATAGCCAATTTCGGGACCTTCTACGGACGGTAAAGTTCCATTGAAATCGCGTGTCCACGGATTTTGCGAAGACTGACACTCGTCGGTCATTAGTCGAGGAGAAATTTCACGAGATTTTTGACAGGAGTTCACTCTTAGATAGAAACGTGCGCATTGACGCTCGCACGTTTCGTACATTTTTACGTGCCCAGTTTGAAACAGTATCCGTCTAAAGTATCGACGTATCGTTTGCACGTCAATGCGATTTTCTAAGCGATACGAAGATTCTGAATTACTCCTATCGATGAAAGAACGACGTTTGGTAAAGTGACGAGAGTGTAGAACGCACGCTCAGAGCACACGCACAGTAAATTCTCTGTAAATTATTATGCAGATAGGCCGGTGCAAATCATCACCAAAGTCGAGGATACCGAGGCGTCCGTGTGTACGGCGTTAGTTTAGCGTCTTGTCGTGTGGTTGACGTTTAATTCAGAATCTTGTGTGTCTTCTGTCTCTGCTCTCGCACTTAAGCTTACTCGCGCCGTTTCACCATGAACCCATAAATCTCAGAAAACTTGGGGGTGGCACAGTGCGAAATAGGGTTGGCTGGCGAGCTAACCACTTCCAATTAGCATCGCCGACAACTTTCAACGTTGTGGAACTACGAGCACGAACGAAACTTTACGATTACGAATAAACACCAGGGCCCGATGTTGCGTTTCACGCTCGTACAACCGAACAGATAAAACTATTTAACACCGGTCTCCTATGTGTGCGTCGTTGTTGTTCGTTTGCGAAACTTTGTAGAATGCTTCGGCAAGCATAGCTTTTTGTTCGCGTAATGTACACGTGTAATAAATATTCCTGGTAAAGAGGTACTTTTATCAGTTACGAAACGAGAATTTATCAAAATAAAATTCAGAATTTTTTTATGAGTGTAATGATTGAAAAAGATTTGCACCATATTTCTCATCACTTGAAGAAACTTGAGCGAAGCAGACGTGAAAGATAATCTAAATCTCCTCTGAATAGCCCTATCCGCGCATCAATTCCCATCGGCATTACGATAACTGACTGTAACGATAGCAATCTGAAGCTAACGCTTGGAAACGAACGGTAAAACCGTGGCCAATTCGAGTCTCTTTCTTTTATTGCGATCCGGCCCTCTTACGATAGCTCTTAAAAATGCGAGTCAGTCAGCCCGAGACACTTCAGTTAAATCGGTCTGATATCCAGAGCAACGGATTCCGAACGTGGACACCCTACCTGTCGCAATGTTACGGCACGAAACCGAGTGGCAAATAGCTGGCACAAAACAGTGAAAGCTCCCCATGGGCTCATCCCCATGAACGACCTCCTGCAAAAACATTAATCACGAGCTACTTGTTATCCCTGCTCGCTTTATGGCTGTATCACACGTTCGGTTAACAAAAAGTATCGCGATTCGTTCTATTTTTCATTGTTGTGTAGCTCGTGCCGTTATTGTCGTTCCTACCCGTAACTCGTTCCCTCCGTTTCGAACATTTTTATCTGCATATTTAATGTTTCTCATCAGCAGGATGTATGAGAAACGTGCCGCTGCGTGGTGTTATATCGTATCGAATGGTGAAAATACACGAATAGAAATGCAAATGTAAAGTGAAACAGGATTATTTGAGATATCCGTAAGATATTCGAATCTTTAAATCTAATCGAAATCTAAGCGAAATTATTAGTTTTTAATAGTAGCATATACGTAACAATTAGTACGTAATAATTAGTAACATATACATATGTAGGAGAGTGAGTAAATATATCGTGTATGTTAAAAGCATCAAAAACGAAAAATAATTTGAATAACTCCTGTGATGGAGGAGGTATCACAGAAGAATTAAAACAATGAACAACAAAATAATTTTCAGAGATAAAGCTTTATACCACGGAATTATACCGAGAACAGTTGAATCAGTCGGACAGACTTTCCTTTCGTTTAGATAAAAGTTACATTCTGGAAATATCAATTTAATTGCACGATATATATATTTCACTGGCGCGTTACACCGCTAACGACGAGTTAAACAGTCCGTTTTCAAACACAGGCTGCTTCAGGGAAAGGTTCATTAAGCGAATTACGAGACAAATTAATTCGATTCGACGATCCTTCCTCGTCTTACCGTCTTGAACTACACTTTTCTTGAATCGAGGAGAGGGAATTAAGGAAGTTTACAAAGCTTTGTACAAAGTCGACTCGTCATTCTGATATTACGACGACTTAGGAAATAGCTGAACGGTATCCGTCACTTTAACTTCTCTAATCTTAATTTTCCCAGCAGACGCTAATTCTCCGTTGGCCGTCATCGAGGAGTTCATTTCGTCGCCCGTGAAACTTCGAAAGCCCGTGCGATAATGGCTATCTTCTGGCTGCAGCCTTTTGAATATTCAGTCGGCGACAAGATAAGACCAAGAGATGGAAGAATGATCGTCGACGCTGGCAACCGCGTCGCAAAAAACTGCAGCTTCATTTTCGGCCGTGAGCTGCGTCACGTGTAACCTTGTTTTTCCGTCGTTTGCCATTCTTTCTCTGGGTCCGACCGAGCCAACCCCTCGGAGGGCGGGGGAGGGTTCTTCTTTTCTCCTCACGAGATCTCCTCACGGGAAGAAAATCGATCAGAGGTTAAATGTGGCATAAAATTTGAAGAGTCCTCGTACGGCTGGGTCGGCGCGTCGCGGAGCATCGAGCATCGGGATCCTAGAGGCCGCTTCAACAAACGGACAAACGGTTCGCAGAGCGTAGCACGCTGCTCTTCGAGGAAAGGCAATATGCATGTAAAGAGCACTTGGACCCGCTTTACGACTCGAAAGACCCTTCCGACACGGACGATAGCAATCCGTCTGATGGAAACGATATTCCAGTCTACACCGTGTGTATCAGGAAAACTTTCCTTCGGTCGGCCCGCGGTAACTTTGTAATTATTTCTCCTCCTCCGCGCGAGGGCCGAAGAGGGTCGAGAGGGAACGTACAGTACGAGTACGTTTAAGCCGAAAAACGACGTGGAAGCTTTGCTAAGCGGTTTAAATATTTCATGCCCGTCGAGTCTATCAATCGAACGGCTTCTGACGGATGATTTTAGCAGCTGCTCCCTCGGTTCTTGGTTATCGCCCTCCCGAGAAGCTGGAAACACTGTGTTCGCGGATTTTTCGTATGTCGTTCTGTTTCTACTTTGAAGTACACTCGAGAGAAGAGGCGTGTTATTTTGGATTTGCCGAGTGGAAGAAGATGGTCGATTCGTAGAAGCGTTCTCCGGTTTCTTAAAGATTGAACTTGTCAATTTTGAAAAAGTAGGCGAAAAGGGGGAACAGTGATGCACGAAAGTATTCGAACGTTTATGATAGAAAATTTGTATTTCTAACAGAACGTTTGTAATATGTGCATTATACGAAACTTTTTGCAATACCGTTGACATTGTAATAAGACACGATTATTATAATTACATTGATATTTGGAATCAATGCTGAAATATTGTATGTACGAGTTACAAAACGATTATTGCGATCATGTACGAACCACATTTCTCTGCGATGAAAACTTTCATAATGAGTTCGATTGTGTTCAACGTTCGATCGCGCGTGTAAGTGTAATAACGAAACTTTTGTTAAATTCTAATTGTTTTGAAATTACTATTAGCTTCTAACGATATCGATTGCTGCAAAATTTACGAAAGCGTTGTTCAACTGATGTCGAAGAGGGATCGTGTTGCAGTAATTACGTATCAGTTTACTGTTTAAATTCTCATAAACGTGAAAATGATCGCACTACAGTTAAAGCTGATACGATGTACTAACGGGAGCCCTAAGGCAGTTTAATTGTGTACGTTTTCTGTGGATCTCGCGGGAACGACCCGAGGTTCGGGGGCTCGTGAGTGACCCTATAAATTCTCGTAATCTGATTTCGAGAGTAGTGAAACCGGCTTCCCTTTCGAAATCGAACCGGAGAATAATAGATTTCCGTGATTTCCTGCAACGTTTTTCCCTTAAATATTGATGGTTACTCAATACTGTTGAAAATGGCCGGAAGCTCTATCATAATCATGGAAAATAACCTAACACGCCTTATGGTTGATTAGTTTGAAGGAATGTAAAACTATTCGCAAAATTGCGTTCGCTTATTAAAATTCTACATTCTCATTTTTAATCTAATTTAACAAGATGTACCTCTTTATTATTCATATTTTAGTATTGAAGGACTATAAATATATAGTAGAATCTCAGTGTGAATTCTAGGTATTCTATATATATATATATTACTTTTATTTACAATGCATTCTAATTTCTAGATCCGAATAAATGACAGGGAATTAAAATAAAATTTAAATAGACATATGCTAATATATGAATGTCCTCTGAGGATCTAAGAAATGATTAATATTCGCGAAACCAAATCATCGTGACTAATTTGTAGCTTGTGCCCGGGGTAACTTTGCTTTATAGTACCTGCTATAACAGAAGTACAAGAAACTTCTGATGCCATCGCAGATTTCCGCCCCTGCAATCGAGTAAAACACGAGGCATTGCGCCACCCTCAACGTTACGAACGTTCATTTGTACCACCCTAGTCATTTCCTATCGGTCAAAACAATTTCGCAGTTTCTTAATAGACTTAATAAATCAACCGGTTCGAATATCGAATCGGAACGACGTTATATGAGAGAAAAGGTCAGATCGTACCAGTTGTATTTTAAAAAAGAAGTTTTCGAGATCGTATATCATGCTTTCCCACTTCGCCACTATCCCTTTATTAAAATTTTTATGAATTTACTTGAAATATACGATCATAATTCCGTTCGAGGTGTTTGATATGAAAGACTCGAGATATTGATCTCGATTTTGCACAAGAAATATGAGAATGTACTCCCGCGCGAATGAAACGTACATATATGAACTGAAGATGAAAGAAAATCAAACCGATAGAGTAACAAGCAACTAATTTAAAAATTGGATAACTCCATATGCAGATAGACCATTTTATTACAATGACCTGTGTAGCTACATATTCTAAAAAATTGAAAATCAAATTGGAAACGATTTGCTGTGATTTAAAAACTGGCCACTCGATTGGAATTAAATCTTACGATTTTTTCCCCCCCGTGTGTCTCGTCTGATTTTATTAACCCATTTGTTTTTTCCAGATCATTTCAGTGGGGAATTACAGGAGGCTGGCTGATATCATGACGCTATTAGATCGCTGCAAAAATATCTACGGGGAAACGGTTCGTCCAGGGGGTATTTTTTCTAATCAGGAATACAGCTAATAAGGGAAATTGATGATTTAGGGAGCGAAGGAGAAAAATAATAAGAATAACTGACGACGGGGGGTACAATGAAATTAAGTCCTGGGAAATGGTTCACCCTCTGGCGAAGGTGCGAAATCTCGAAGGGTGGCCCTTTTTTTTTTTTTCCTTCTTCGTTTTCTTATTGCCAGCACCATCGACCGACTGGCTTTCGTCGGTCTCGCGTAGGCAAAGTGAAAAATGGCTTCTTATCGGCTGTGAGACCTTGCGCAACTTTTCTTTCGAGTGGTCATATAAATTACGGACACCCGATAGAAACTGAAGTAATGGCATTAGGGTCGCTGAGACCCGCCGATATCTTCAAACAACTCGAACGAAAATAATGCGCTGTGGGATACTCGAAGCTATCGAGAGCTTCTTACAAGGTATTAAACGTTTCGTTGATTGTAATCGCGTTTCTCCAAACTGGTAAATTATTCGCCGGTCAAATAATTTGAAACTGCGCAACTTGAGACAATGGAGTGACGATTCCTATCATTACAAGAGGAATCTTCAAACATTTAAAAGATTTATTTCAATTTTCTCCTGATTTATCACAGTATTTAATTCATAGAACACCGCATTTCATAAAATTGAAAGAACGGGTTCTTGCAACGAATCTCGTAAAATTCTTCAATTTTTTAAATCATTTCAGTAACTAGAAAATGAATTTTCAGTATAGTGAAATGGATATTGTAAAAAGTGATTTGTGTGGATTAAGATCAATAAAAACAATTGTCACAACGCACACAGCTTTCAATAATTCAATAACTGTTTTCCTAATCAAAAAAAAAAAAAAAAAAAAAAATAACATTCTGATTAATTTATTAATTGCTATCGATATAAAGAAACGTGACACGCTTTGCCAAGCTGGTTCGATAATTAATAATGAATGACAAACACAGGCGGAAACTTGATCAGAAACTATTAGCCGCCCCAAAAACGGTCAGACCCTCTGGGAAGGAAAGAAATTGGCATTGTGCAGAACCTCGAATAGGCGTATTCCGTTCTAAATTGGATCCTTCGAATCTTGTCGTTCGCTTTTATTTCGAAGTATTGTTCTTCCAATCTTCCCGTCCGACCAACCATTTGAAGGAAACGATTCGCAGTCCACGAGCCGGGAACACATCGTAGAGATAACGATTGAAAGCTTAATTCAATTACCTTTCAATTCGCTTTAATTAGTTCTGGTGCGGAAGTAACGGATTGCGGAACATCCGCTTGTTATCACTGCAAATTGTTTGCCGATATGATTGAATTCTATTTCCGGTTACTTATTTCATTATATACTAGAATTTTTCTTAGGAAACGTTCTCAACTCTCAACGCGGAAGATAACTTTTGAAAATAGATCGTGGCTAATTGTAAGATTATATTTAGAGTGTCAATAACGTTTGAAAATTAATTAGGTTTAGAAATAAAGATGAAGAAAATAGAACTGTATGAATCTAAATGTAGAATAAATAATTCGTGCACTCTTAGGTAATTAAATCTTATATTTCGGAACTAATAAAATGATTTTTTAATATACGATTTATTTTTATTGCACAGAATTATTTATGTACGAAATTATTTTTAATTTTCCATTATAAAAAATTAATGTATTAATTCTCTTTTATTCTTATGTACAAACTACACGATTAAAAATTTTACAATTTAATGTAAAAATTTGTTAAAACGTTGCAATGTGATTTACAATATAGATAAGATGAAGAATTCTGAGAATGCACATTTATTTTAAATATGCATTTTAAATGCGTATCAAGAAGAAGAATTTAAAAGATTGTTAAAGTATTTTCTATTTCAGAGAATTATTGGTTGAATGATTTGTCGAAAAGGAAGTGAAATTTTTCAAGTTTCAGCACGATAAAAACACGTGTAAAAATATTGAATCAAGATTCCAGCCAATGGAATAATCTATCCTATTATTTCGTTGTACGATTGGTCGAATGTGATTTATCTAAATTTTATTCGAGTAGATTTTCTAGCTGTGTTATTCTGGAAATGTAATAGCTATGCGTTATATAATTTCCTGAAAAACTTATCGCAATTGTCCATTATCGTATCAGCTAGAAATTTATTCTTGTCTATAATGAACTATTCTGCCCATTAAATATTTTTTAATTGCTTCAGTAATATTAATTTCTACGATGTTACGATATATATTATCATAAGTATTGTTTGTGTGTGAGAAATGTATGGAAGTTAGTTTCAGAATTCGCCTATAGATTGCCTTATACATTTCGTATTTCTCGCTAGTGATACTTAAATATATCTTTCACTATATAAACGTACTTTCACCGCAATATGTCACAAAGAATTGGAAATGAGGAAAACGATTGCACGAGTGTACGATGACTGACTCTTCGTGTTTGGACGTAATTCTGATCCGCTTTGATTTTTCTTTTACTCTTCTATTTTTACCGAAATGATACGAGTTCATGTCTTAAAAATTTATTTTTCTTAAATAATATTCGTATCGTTATATTGTTAAATGTGAATGAAATATTTCTATATAAATCTATGAGGTGTATGTTTTAATGTAATAAAATTCCAATTTTAAAGTAATACATACATACAATAATCTGAAGTAGATTGTTAGTTTTGAAAAGCTTTTATTTCATCTCTATTCATGTATTTTAAAACTCTATCTGACTTTATCTTTTAAAACATTAATGTTAAAAGCAATGTGATGCAGCTGTGATAAGTTTTTAATTAGGCTAAGTACTTAATAACTTATATGAAAATTGACATTATCCAACATTTCATTATTTTAAGTGCATAAATTTTCTCGCAAAATACTTTAAAATATTTTTTAAATGAACTATTAATTTATAAATTATTTCTAGATAAATGTTGTATATGATTTTCTTTCTAATTTTATTTTTAATAAAAGTGATTAAAAATAAAGGAGAAATAAATATGTACGTTGGACAAAATGAAATTAATATTATCTCTATTAATGTTTCCATTACTTTATATTCATATTCCATTACTTTATTTTTCATGTATATTAAAAAATTGTTATTGCAATTTATTTTATTTGTTCCTAGCACAGACTGTATTCTATCATTCTTATATTAGTTAGGTTATGGTTTATTTCCAAGCATCAATGAACCTAGCGTAAGGAAATAGTATATCAATTGTACTCCAGATGGCGATCCGGACGCAATGCTATTTTTATCGATGGAGTCCTCATTCTAATCTACATACCTATTTAATGTGGTCAACCACGAAAGCATCGTGTGGGATCGATGGATCCCGTTAATTTTCGCGTTTAATTTCAGTTCCGGCAAGAAAATAGAAAATATCTGTTGCAGATTGAATGTAAATAAGCAAGTGCAAGGTTAAGAAAAGATGGAAGTGACTTCTTTGAGTGAGTAACCGGAGAAGATGCAACATACAACTTATATTTACAGTATTTTATAATGATTGAAAGTAGGATTGTATATTTGTAACGTTCTAATTCCTCTGTAATCACGTTGTACAATGAACACGTTGCTTGTTAGAAATTAAACGTATAAAAATGCGAACAATTACCAGGAAAAGATTGAAACACAACATGAAACAAAATTTGTTTTTCTCACGTGTCATAGTATTCCTGCTTTTGTTTTGATAGAATTTTTGCAGTTACTTTAAAATTACAGTATTATAGATATAATTTATGAACTTATGATAGAAACATTTTACATAGTATTGTGTTTTTCTTAATTTCTTAATAAATATAACTGCCCGAAGGTAATGTATGGCCTTTTAGGTTATGACGTTTTAGAGTTCAAAGTAAGTTGTAATGTTTATTGAAATACACTTTGTGCGAATAAACTCATGCCTTAAAGATGAAATGATCATGAATCAAAGATAGGAAATATATTTTTGGCATAATGCTTTGCAGTCAGAAAAATTTAATAGGGATCATTACTGAAAACATCACTTAAATTATAGAAAAAAGAAAGTAAAAATATCAGATATTACAATAATATTATTTCATAATTTAACGCAATAGAAATGATACGTATATATGAATGAAAGATCTAACAATCGACTTTAATATTGTATATAGTGTATTATATATTATATAGTAGTATTATATATTATATAGTACTATACATGTGTATATATATTTCTATTTCTTTATAATGTATTTTAAAATATGGTTAATTTAGAAGTAACAATGTACATTTACAAGTTATTTATCCATTATTACATCATCTTTAGTTGAAATTATTTCAAACGAAAAACTTTCGAATATTCACAAAAATATTATTAAATGTTGAATAATATTCTTTAGTAGGTAGTATATGTGTATATATATATATAAATTTATATAAATTTATATGAAAATGAAAATGTATTAGGAATATTTAATTTACGACCGGAAAATCTGAATTACCTTCTTTCTCGGAAGACTCCCGCGCTTTTGGATCATGTTTGGAATTCCATACAATGTTGAATTTATTTTGTTTTCACATCATGAATTTTTTTTAACAAATAATTACACGTAATTTTATTTTACACGGAACACTATTCTGATGATTAATTACTTATTCATTACAACAATTTAATAATAATTATTGCGCTCTATCGCGGAACCGTACGTTAGATTTGAAGATTCCAACAACACTGCTACCAACTTTTAATTGCTGAAAAAATTTTGAATTTTCTATATATTTAAAACTATAATAATATATATTTAAAAAATCCACGTTTTTATTGTTATTATTCTTTTTTCAATCGTTGCGTATATATGTTGACTAGAACATAAATATAGTAATTAAAATTAATCCAAGTTTTAATACAAATAACATTTTGTAAACTTTTTACAGATTTTCAAGAAGTCCTTGCGGAATTGAATGAAGCCATAGAAAATGCAACGTTCCTTAGTATCGATGGTGAATTCACAGGACTTAATTCAGGACCTGATGCTGGTGCCTTTGACACCCCCGCTCAATATTATGCAAAATTGAGATCAGGATCAATGGACTTTCTTCTTGTACAATTTGGCCTTTCTGTATTTACACTTAATACAGAAACTCAAAAGTATGGAATAATATGTAACGCATGTAATAGATTTTTGTAAATTTAATACATTATACATCCCTGCCATAATTCACTAAATTCTTGTTAGTGTCAAAATTTATTAGAGTAAGCTTTTATTAAGTTGGCAGCAATATTGGCTGTAATATTAATTTATTAGTATACATTTATTATATATCTGGTGCTTTATTAATTATTCAGTGAATTGTTCTTTTTCTTTTACAGATATAGTCAACGATCATACAATATTTATATTTTTCCACGTCCCTTAAATCGCTCGGCTACGGATTGCAGATTTATGTGTCAAACATCCTGTATGTCATTTCTGGCATCGCAAGGATTTGATTTCAATAAACTTTTCAAATTTGGTATTCCTTATTTAACCGCAAATGAAGAAGAAAGATTAGTCAAACGATTGGAGGAGAAGCAAAAAGTAAGAGAGGAGACAGTAGGAGTAGAATTATTGCCTATTTTGGACGTTGACAGGCCTCAGATTGAAGAGATTTGGTAAAAATAATTTTAATTTTAAATAACATCTTTCTTCCATTAATATAAAGGAAACTTAATTGAAAATCATTTTAGTAGAAAGATAGATGAATTTATCACTTCTGAAGAAGAAGAACTAGTAATCGATAAATGTAATGCTTTCATCAGACGACTCATTTATCAGGAAGCAAAGTTGAGGTGGCCAAATAAATTGAGAATTGAAAGTAAATTGGAGAATTTTGCATGTAGTCTTGTTGTACAAAGATCAGGAACCAAGGAAGAAGAAGAACAAAAGGATGTTGAAAAAAGAGAGAAAGAAAGAACAGAAATTCAACAGGCAGTTGGATTGAGTATGCTCATGAGAAAAATTGCAGATTCTGTACGTTTTGATCAATGCATCTGATCTATCGAAAAAATATGGAATAATAAAATATATTTTTGTTTCAGGGAAAATTAATAGTTGGTCATAATATGTTACTAGATCTCTGTCATATAGTACATCAATTTTTTGGACATTTACCAGAATCATATTTGGAATTTAAGTCTCTTGTTCATAGCTTATTTCCAAGGTAAGCCTTTCCATAGTCTATTTTCAATGTTTTTCTTGAACTTATAAATCTCAATAAATATGATTACTATATGATTTCTTTTTATAGACTTTTAGATACAAAAATAATTTGCCATTCGCAACAATTCAAGGAAACTGTACCATCGTCGAATTTAAGTGTGTTGCTAGAAACAGTTAGTAAATCACCGTTTAAAATTACAGAAGTGGAATCTGTCGAGGGTAGAAGTTATTCTACATTGGCAGATAAATGTCACGAGGCTGGTTATGATGCATATATAACTGGAATATGTTTCATTGCATTGTCTAATTATCTTGGTTAGTAATTAACATGATTTTATCCTAAGAATTTTATCTATCTGTAATTTCCTCTTGCTATATGTTTTCTTTTTCAGGTTCCTTACAAAACCCCGAAGTGCCGATAGTTTTGTCGGATTCACCGCTACTCAATCCTTTCCTAAATAGGTAGGTTTTGTGATATTTAATATGCTTAGAATAGTATTTAATTTATAGTTTTGTTACAGACTTCTTATAGCAAGATTGAAAGATATCCCATATATAAACTTAGTTGGAGAAGATCGTAAGTATTATTTCAAATCTCACCTTTTTGTTCATATATTTAAGTGAAATTTTATGCCATTAATATATATTTATTTTTAGCTAATCCAAATAGAGATCATATATTTCATATGACATTCCCAAAAGAATGGAAGTTTAACGATATAAATCAATTGTTTAGTCCATTTGGTATGTATACAATTGCAGAATTCTTTCATTCACTTAATATGTAACTATTTTCACTTATATAAATCTCATTATTTTGACATGATCGATATAATGATATTACAGGAGGAGTACAAGTATCTTGGTTAAACGACACGTCTGCGTACATAGGATTACATCGTAGAGATCAAGTTAACGCAGTAATGAAATCTCTAGGTAAAACGAATACCTACAAGATACAAAAGTACGCTGATTACCAAGCTTCTTTAGGGATAGCCGTCCGTTCAGGAGATCGTAAACGAAAATTATCCTCATCCGAGTAAGTACAATTACATATTATTTGTCATATATTAGGATTTGGAATCAAAGGTTTCATTTATAATGATTCATTTTCACATTAAATTTTTCTTTTTTATTTTAAATAATCTTTAACTGTTTTAAATAATCTTTATTTTAAATAATCTTTAACTGTCTGCCTTCTAACTTCACGTATGTGATGTTCAGATGAGCAGAGAATATTTAGCTCATTATGTTAAGCAACTTATACACATTTCATATGAATTTTACACGTAAATCCGATTTCTTCATAATTTTGAACACGCAAGACGACACGTTATGCAGATGTAATGTTCCACCACATCGTATTGACATAATCCGCTGATAGTTTCTGTCGTTAATTTCTCATCTTCTTTGTAATTGTGACTTTTCTTCTTGTTTCATTGATTTACCCTTTCTCGATCACACATTTCACTCGTTCATGTTCAATTTCTGTCGATTAATTTCATCGCTTATCGAAAACATCTATAATGGAATTCTCGATAACCCGACATAGCGATGGCGACGAGTGGCACATCATTCAGAGTTCATCACGGTCATAAGTTATCTACTAAAGATGATATCGTTGATGTCGCGAGATGCGGGATATTAAACATTGACAGGAAGTAATATTTCATAGGTTAAAAGTAAGAGTTAACGCATTACTAGTGGAATAAGTTGCGCTCGCCCGTGCGATGATAATTTTAAGCGAGTAGTTGCCGCAAAGAGGAAAGAAGCGGCTGAAGTGGATGAACAGAGGGAGGCAACACGTCTCATACTATAGTCGACTTCTTAGGATTTCCTGTACACGAGAAATTTGCATAGGGTCGTAGAGCTCATTCTAAATTAATGCCAGCGACGCTTGTTACACGCTTGTCTTGACTTCCTCTTTCTCCTGTCGCCGCCGCCTCTACTCTTCTTTTTTCTCTTCCTCTTCGTTCGTTCAATGCTCCTCCTTTCTTCGTCCACTCCTTTGCCACTTCGTTCCTTCTTGATCACGAAGCTAAGGTCGCTAGTAAATCAGTGTTCCTCGCTTCTGTCGACGGGACTTAGATGCGCCGATCGAATATCGATCTGGCAATAAATTGATCGATGCATATTGAAAAATGACTTCTAAGCTGTGATTAATGAATCCACTAGATTCACGGACGGCATCGAAAGAGGCAATTGATGTTGTTTCATATAATGTTAGACAGAAGCACTTTAGCAACTACATAGTAACTTGAACTTTCTTCATTATGTGTTTCTGATAGGTCGTAAATTATCTGATGAAAGAATGTTGCTTGCATTATTGAGAGATTATACGTCAATTTTAACTTTTTAATGAGATCATAGAAGTTAAGAATGGAGTAAAATTATGTTTTTTACCTCTGCGTTTATCTCTACACATTTAAAGATGTATTTAACGAAAATTAATTTTCCTAATTCTTCTAATTCAATTATTTCGATACTATAAGTCATATATACTTATATGATCATCTAGTCAACTAATCTAATTCAATTTTTTCAAATTTCTCTTAAATAATAGAAAGATAATGGTTTGTTCGAATGAAAAGATAGCTCGAAACCGTCCGTAGAATCGAATCGATTGGCATATAGTGGCCAATCGCGCTCATTACGGGTACAAACGAGCCGCATTGCCCACGTGCGAATAAAAGCAAAAGCTCTTTGGTATTAGAGTCTTGATTAGAATAATGCAACATGCTTCGAATAACGTGTCTTGTCTCTCGACGGCGACGCGACCGCAATGCAAATGCCCGCGTATGAATCAGTTAGATCAGATACGTGGACAGCCACTGCGGGTGATTTCTCAAATTGGAATAGAAGGATACATTTCTTTACTGAAAAAAAAAAAAAAAAAAAATTACTGCACATACATTAATAGTCTAACTACTTCGGATCCTTGGGTTCATTATTTTGTTCTTTCTGTACGTATCTAGTATTTAATTACTACATTGAATTATCAACATCATACATTAATATATACCGCATAAAATAATAATCTTCAATAATAAATATGTTCTAATTATTGTTGCTATTTTTGTTGAATCTCCGTATTCTTCTGTCGAAGACGTGTGATCTGATTCTGTCTTTGAAATTGATACCTGTATATTGAATTTTGTGGAATGATAAAAAATTTATAAATGAATAGTTCTCGTTTTAGCACTGCTATTTTATAAAATGTTAATTTCAGTATAATTTACAAATACAAATTTTAATAACTCTGTATGCCTCTCGTTAATACCGATTCGTCCTAGCAAGTTCAATTTTTAATGAAGTCACAACGGGCCAGAGATTGATAAGTTTTAACCATTTACATATTTACTGACTCGTTCCGCAAAATGAACTCTCCTCCTGCGCGCAAGTTACACGAACTTAATTCCACACAAAATCACTTTCCTTGTTACAATTCCGGGACGGCACGCGAACATTCATTCTCCTCAGAGCGACAAGGAACATTGTACCCCCGTAATTGCTTAATTACCCTCGCCCATGCGTCATTCGCGTTTACCTGAACGTACCGCGGCGTGCTAAATGCACGGCTATTAGAATCGCAAATACGCCGACTGGACGCGGCGCATTATCGCGGCATTTATTTGCCAACTATAAATAAGAACGCGCCGGCAGATACAGCGACAATTTATAATGGTCAACGTGTGGCCCGGTAATAGCCGTATAAATTACAATTTCAGTCGTACATACCGGCCCGTGCGTCTTTTTTCCCCTCGCGGTGCATCTCGCTTTCTTAAAACGCCATTTAAATCATATCGATCGGAAAAGTCGCAACCTCGAGGCACACGCGCGCACACATGCACGCTCGCTCGCGCGTGCAATTTCTCCAACCGTGTCTGCTCAGAGGAGGCACTAGTCGGAAAATTCTCCGCGATTTTAATCCGTCGTTTTTGCCCCCCTTCCTCTTCACGTCTGTTTTATGATTCGCTAGAGTACATAATGAACACGCCGTAACCGGACGTGTTTTTTTTTTATTTTTTTTTTTTACGTGGTCTTGCGTGCGCGTGTGCGTGCGCGTGTCCGGTACTCCGGCGTGCCCCATAAGCATATATCACTTGCCGGTACCAATGCATCACTCGACAAACGCGCGCCAACACCATCGCGGATTGCTTCTGTGTCGCACGGCGACTTTTATCTCGTGCCGCGTTCTCGCGGCCCTGCTTTCCTCTCTCGGCCGTGTGCACGAGAAGCTCCTCTCCTTTGGACGAAGCTTTCGTGTCACGCGGAAACACTGTGCGCCGCCAGTAATTTATCGGCGACGTTGGTTCGCGTGCCGCAGCTGAGAGAAAGAGAGAGAGAGAGAGAGAGAGAGCTCGCCGACGCGCCTCATGCTTTATTAATTTTGATCACTCTTGTTTATTATTGTCACCTGACTCGTTTGTTCCCATTTAGCTGGAAAGACGATGCGTTCTGGTAGTCGAGCGATTCGACGCTGAAGTGAATTAGACCCGATGAAAACGACGAATGAATTTTTTTATTTGATTGCTGTTAAAAGCAAGTTTCAGTTTCTGTTCGACTTATTTCAGAGGGTGTCTTCAATTACCTACTATCACCTACGAACAGAATCGCAGCAAAGAAACAAAGTACGTTGAGCTAGCCTTCTCTTTGCAATTTTATCTGAAAAGAAAAAAGAAAAAATCTTTTCGATCGATATCCCAAACTGTAACACCCCTTATTGAGCGAATGTTGGCGTTCCGCGAGCGTTGATAAAACCAATCGCGCGACGTATTATCAGCTTGGAATTGCAATTTGCACCGCGAACGAAAGGAGACGGCAGTATCTCATTACTCCCGCCTGTGTAATTAAAATTTTTCTCCGACCGCGTATAAGGAACAGTGGTGACGAAGTGCCTGTTGATCACTTTGCATATCCGACCGGGTAACTAGCCCTGCTGATTTCAATGGACAGACCGCGAATCGAAGTAATTCGCGACAAGTAATGAAGATTTACGAGGCGGATCATCTCGCGGCTTTGCATTAAGCTATTAATATCAACCGGCTGGACATTAACCCTCTAGCTTGGCTAGATTACTTACCAGAAAGAAGTCGCACGTAGCGCGCTTATTAAATATTATTTATTGCAACGATGATTCGTTTATTAAAGAGATTATTAGACGTATACTTGGGCCTGGTTGGTACCAGACCCTAGATCGCAATAAATTCATGCTCGTCGCCGCGCGGCAAACGGTACGAACGACACTAACATTGTAGCAACGGTGGGGTATTTTTATTACGTCGATCGATCAGGCAGATCAAACCTCGCGGAAATGGTTATTCAGCCGCGAGACGGAGATTTCTAACGGGATCCGCGAATCATGCGCGGAAGAGGACGCGTTCAAGCATATTCTTTTCGAAACAACGGCAACCGTAACGATGACTTTTATTGTTTCATCGGCGCTTTGTATTTTTTCAGTAACAAAGCCGTATATTTTCGCGGCTGTTCAATAAATTTCGACATATGCCTCGTACGTTTCGCCAGTAAAGACTAAAACTAAAGACAGTTGAAAAAATGTCTTTCCTGCACGCGTGTATATTAATTGCTGTGAAATTGGTTACCGTGTTCAACCATTCGCGTAATTACCTACCGCGAAACTGATGGATCCGACCGTTCTAGCCAATAGCATCTTCCAGCGCGCTGAATTAGAGAAAGATCAAAATTCAACGGTGCTCGCGATAAATTGGAATGGCTTGCTATTGGAGAAGACGTTGATAACGCTGGTGAGTACCATCGAGTACCATCTCAGTATAATTTAAATAATCGAACGGATTGAATCTTATTTTGGTGGGCACGGGTTGATTTCATAATTTTTAACTAAAGGAGCTAAATAAAAAAAAAAAGTGCTTGTGATTAATTCGTGAGTAAAAAATCAGAAATAAAATTCTGCTTTAATCGTTCTAACCGTTGCGACGTAAATCCATGATGGAGTTACAATTTTCTGTTGGCATTTTCTAAGTGAGACGTGTTAAATGGGACGTGACAGGGAAAACGCAAGGCTGAAAACGCAAGATGTTTTATATCTGTTGGAAACAGTGTCGGCGTCTAATAGTTTCAGGAGGATATTCGATGATATTTTTATACGTCAAGATAATGTTCGTGGTTTGAAAAAGGTAGACCTAGCAGGAGGTACTAGATTTCCATGCATAATGCAAATACTTTCGAGCAGCCAGTATGTCCTGTATCCGAACACGGAGTCTCTATCTGGATTATGCCTTCGGGATCGCGGCTGTAACGAGTTTAACATGCTTCGAATTTTCTTTCTCTCTTTGCAATTTTTTTCCCGTGGCGCTGCCTTTTCTTTCAAAGTGCATACACTCGGCAGTATTATCTATCTAATTAGCGTTACTTCTGAATCGTCTTTATTATTTTATCATAAACCTATTTTAAATTGTGCTGTAAAGATTTGCATAACTCTTCGAATTTCAAAGAAAATTCCAAGAATCTTAATTTGACGAGAGGGATGAGGAGGGATAATCTTATTACAAAATTTTTACTTTTTTAAGTAGACTCGCAGTTCTTTCTTAATGTTGAAAAATTGCTTAAAAACTTCCAAGTCTTTCTATTTACTATTTCATAATGCACGATTATTTCACGCGTAAACTCGATGTTCTTTATTATATAAATATGAACGAACATTTTACCAGGAAAGAAAATCATATGATTTTATCCAACAAATTTAAACCGATTCCCCGTAAACTTTCATCGACGATGTTTTCATCGCATGATTACAAATGCCTGAAAAATTACAAGGACCGTTACACGACTTACATCCCTTTACACGCAATACGTTGACTCGATTCGAGACACGTTCGCATGCATTAACCGGCGAACGCGAATGGGGATATCTAGTTTCGGAATAATAATCGGAATGTCGTGAAATAATTCGATTCGAACATGCATTGAATTCCTGGTTATTCAATGCTTTCGCGGATGTTTATACAGATACGAGATACGTAACGTATCCGCTACACGAAGTTCAAAGTTTCGGTACCGAATTTAATAAAACGATCAAGAGTTGCTCGCTGCGTTTGTAGTTATAATGCAGTTATCGTTACACGGAATGACGAAACTTATGAGTAAATCGGTCGGGCACGTGGACGCGTCTTATCAATATCATGTTGCCAGCAGTTGTTTGACCGCGTGTATCTCATAGGTGGTTCACTGCCAGGAACTTGTCGATGGGCCAGGAATACTTCCACAAAAAAGCGCTAGAACTTATTCGAAGGATACGAAGGTTCCTTCCTCGTTCGTGACAACGATCGAGACTCTTCATTTCTGTATCCTGACGGTGCGTTGACCTTTTAATTATGACATTTATTAAGTTAAAAACTTCTCTCTTATCATTTTCGAAGCAATCAAGAATTTATATATTGTAATTAACAGCACATACGTAAATGACGAACAATTTAATTGTAATTGATGTTTAACTCTGATGTTAATACCTGTGGTTAATAGTTCATACGATTGCAACATTTTGTTGCAGAATTCATTTAAATCCTTTCCAAAGGATAAATTTTAACGGGGCAACGCGCACGATGGGGCATCGCTTCGCTATACAGTTTGGAAGAGATGCAATAAAACCGACGTGTTAGTCGTAAATGAAATATTCTAATAAAATGGAATGATTTATAATATACCTGTTGTTTCATGTGTTTGACGTTCAACGAAAACAACGAAATTCCCTGAAATTCATATTTACAGCAGTTCGTATTTGAACCCTTGCTACGACAACCATTTAAGACTACATGCACGTAGCACATGATCGTAGCTTTCGTCGGGAACCTGTTCAAGAATGAAAATAAAAGCATAAAAATATGAAATTCACGCGGTTTCATCTATCGAATATCTTGAGTAAAGCGTACCTTAAGTTAGGGTCGTTAATGCAGAGAGGAAGAACGATTCGAAGACTCGTTAACTTCAGCCATTCGAGTCAGCGACATGGTTGATGCTCGCGAAAAACACGCATCGGAAGAAAATTCTCAGTTGACAGGATATCTGGTATTCTTGCACTGATCGGCCATACTTAACGACGATGTACACACATGCATTCTGCATGCACGCACGTGATGCTGCATATTTATAAGTTGTGGCTACGGTAGTTGCAACAACATTTCCGCGGCAAGCTTCAACACGTGCACCGAATAAATTCTTCCCACTTCTTAATGCTCGGCAGTTGAACGATCAAAGGCGATTGATCTTATTTTCTTTCCAGAGTGTGCAAATTTTGACCAATAATCGCGCGTGTTCGATCGATTCTGTACATAATCGTACGTATACGTGAGAAAGATTGGCGTGTTACTACGCGTGTGTAAATACGTATAATTTATTAAATATGCGAACGTGTTTCGAACGTGTGTGGATATGGCAAATTTTAAATACCTTAACATTTTGCAAGAGTCAGACAAGTACACGACAGAACAGTTGTATGAATATATATATTGATTGTAACGAATAACAGAATCTAACTTTGATTCGTTTTTAGTTGTTTTTACATATTATACATAATAGTATCGTATGCGCTATTTAATTCGATTGTTGTAAATAATGACATTGATTCCGATGGTCGAGAGAGACAAATTCTCTCCAGGATATTTCTTTTGTTTTGTTCACCTGAATATCGACAAGATGAAAGAAACGTACTGCGTAAATTACAAACTATTTGATCTATCAGTCAACTTCATTAATCATGCTTGATTTTAATAACACTAATTTACTATTAATTAATTGTAATGATAGTAATTTATTAATTAACTAAACTGCCAGATTTTGCGATAGTCTAAATACGTTACTACGCGAAATAAATTTCTTTATTGGCATTTATCGAATTTATCAGTAACATTCTGTGTCTAGTCATCTTTCAAAACATAGAATTTGAATACATATGTACATATATGACAAAGAGAACGTGACCCATTTTGGTCGTTTCTATATTGTAGGGCGGTTTCGACGAAAAAGGGGGAAAACTCGGTGCCAACGAACGGCGTGAAGTCTACTAAGGACGACGATGGCTGGGAAGTAGCCACAGGTAATGACTTCGAATTATCATCAGAGTCCATCATCCCTTGCTCCTATCCTCATGAACGATCGAGAGCCACGTCGAGGCCCCGTGGAAGTAATCACGAGGCCGTCGAGATGCTCTTACTCGAGCAAATGAAGGTCGTGCAGAAAAGATTAAAGAACAGCTTTAGTTTGCCCACGGATTTCCGGAACGATCGAAAGAAGGACGCAGTACCGAAATACACGATATTGAAAAGAAACGCGGAGACCGATAACGATTGCAAGGTAGACGATGCGAGGAAAGTTTCTAAAAAGACTGAAATTCGGTTGTCAAGCACGGCTGAAGCCAATCGTTGCGATTCGTTGATATCAGGCTCTCATAACTGCAAGCTGGAAAAAACGAAGAAATCTAATTCCAACAGGTGTACCAATCAATCAATCGGTATCAGTTCGTACAAATCGGTTCAGGGAAAATCGACGAAGTACAAAGAAAATGAAAATCCAGTCGGGTTCTCGAAGAAAACGTCTAGAGTTTCTTCGTCGCCTTCGGCTGATCTAAAAATTCGCACCAAAAAGCAATCGAAGACAAAACCCATAGTGGAAAAATCATATACTTCGAAAAATACCTTTGGGCTTAATAAGGAAAAATATCTTCCAGACAGTAAGAAACACAATGATTCAAAATGGTCTTTTCAATCAACTGGCAAAGGAAAACGTCTGCTCATCATATTGGCAAAAATTTGTTTTAGCATTCTTTTCTTTATTATATCGAGGTTAAGATGGACCGAAGGCGGCGAAACGTGATTTTTCTCCGAGTCCCGAAGAATGCTGTTAACAACTGAGCAATAACCGACCGTGCTTGGTATTCGATCGTCAGTTCCTTAAATCTACTTAACTTGTTTCTACTTAAAACATAAATAGTTTTGATCAGATATTTCTAGAAAGTATTTATTTCACAACCGAAATCTACATTATAAGAATGGACTTTTGTTTTACACTTTTTTTTTTAAATTTTCTATTTAATGTTCCATATAGTTATTTTTGTGGAATTTTTTTATTTGATGAGGATACTATGTACAATTTATAATTCTAATATAATATAATTAAAGTCGGAGCTAAACATGACAATACATTAGAAGTTCCATTAGAATTTTTGATTTATAAAATTTTACGTCTTGAAATTTTTACAAATAATTGTTGTTGTTAAAAGTATTTCGTGCGTTTGGGTGTACGTGTTTTTATAAGAAAGTTATTTATCAGAATACGTTTTTAAGGTATTTTTATAAGCTGGAAATTTTTTATATTTATATTTTTACATTTTATTTAAGAAAACTTTTACACTCTTTTTTTTAGATATGAGACTATTGCATCTCATTTGGGGGGGGGGGGGGGAGAAAGAAAACTTATACATACGTCGCTCGAAACTTATGTATTTGAAACTTATTTCATACAATAACTGAATTAATAATGCTTAAAAGACGTAAATTTATACGGTTTATATTACTAAGGTAACAAATGAGAAATAATTTAAAGTTGCGTCGTATGTAAAAATTACTGTCATTTGTAATCACAGAAAAAAATTTGTAGAATTGTAATCATAGAAACATTTGTAATCGATATTAGACAAATGGTGGTGGTTTTTTGATTTATATGGATTATTTGAAAATATTTATTTTTATTTATTTTGCAGATTGCACTTATCAATTTGCCAATTGATAACTAAAATTGTATTGCTACGCTGTTTTTGAACAATCCATTTGAATTTTATTTAAATTTGTACCGATCCGTAATATTTACTACAAATTACAAAATATACAATAAACTTGTTTCAAATATTTCTTTCCATTTTTACTGTAGGATCTTAAAAAATTTTATTTTATTTTTCAGCTGTGTGATAGCAATATTCATAGTATCATTTTATAATTCTTTTTATCTTTGTGTTGCGCTAATTTCTTTTCTTTTTGTAATAAATATTATTATATATATATATCTTTAGGATATATTTGATTAAAAATTAAATATTAGTGTTAATTAATAAACTCGAAGGGTTATGTCGTTGCGCATAAACCGACTTTTTGTCATGTGCACAGGGAAACGGCGTCGGAAGCGAAAGGACCATATAGATGCTGCACAAAAAACGAAGCCGGCATTGTTTCCTCAAGCTGACTGGGAGTAGCATTATTCAAAAGAGCCAAGTCTCAGATTTTAACATATCGTCCGCTGGAGTGGCGGTGAATAAAGTTGAGAAATGCTGAAACAAATTGACGATATTTTATTGTATCATTTCTTATTTTGTAATGCCATCGATGAATCAAATCACGCAGCATATTTCTTTTTTACTCACTTAAAAGCACGAAATCATTTAATAAAAAAAAATTAACTGTAGAAGTTGATTTTCTCGTTTCATTTAATTTCTAGATTAAAATGGTAAAGCTTGATATCCAGAATCAAACATTAACGCTATTTTTTCTTCACGTTGTTTTGAACGTTGTGAAATATATTTCTGATAAAATGTGAATTATGTAGGTGACAATCAAACTTTTTCACTGAATACAAATATATTACGACCTGTGAATTACATGCGTAGCCGAATGTGCATTCAATTCATATTGGAACTGCTTTATATTGTTAAGTATATAGTTCTCGAATAGATATACAAGTTTAACGAATTATTTTTCGTATAACAGCAGACTGTGTAGTCTATTATCAATGCGTCATAATAAGTGAATTGATACACTGGCTGCAAATGAATCGAGATTTTATCGTATTATTAATTTCTTGAATTAATTTCTTCACCTCATTTGCATGCCAATTTACATGTATATAAGAATTTAATCCGTAACTATTTTTTCCCTAGAAGAAAGTACTGATACTCCTGGAAAAGAAGTATTTATGTATATAAGTACATTTGGAGAAGTAATGTTATCTCAGAAAAATTCGAATTTACATAGGTTCATATGTTCATGATATCGTAAAATGTATATAAACCAATGTTATACTTTGCTACGAAATACTTTCACCAACAAGTAAAATAAATTAATATTTATGTACTAATCTCATTTCCATGAAAAATGTCTCGTCCAAAGTTCATTAAGATACTACCGAATAAATACTACTTTTATGGACTGCTTAACTAACGAAAAATGTTATTTAAGATCCGTTAATATATTTGTATCGCTTTCTGTAATGCAGTTTCGAATTGTTCAAGAACTTTAATAACTAAACTAATAAGAAATTTAAAGGTTCAGGTATCATAAACGTTTGGGCTCATGTATGATTTGCATTCGAAATATTTTATTATATTTACAACCGAGTATTTCTCGGAGTTTGTGGAAGCAATAAAATGGCATTTAATATGTTATGTGTGTGTTCTGGTCAGGACATATTATTATAATATGTGAATGATATCAATTTACACGCAGCAATTAAATTCCCAGATTATACTCATAAGTAATATTTTTTTCTTATTTTACAATTTACTTTGAATTTCCAGTCGAAATTTATAACCAGCGATTGGACAGTATAGAATCGATATCTTTAAGGATAAAATTTTGCTTTAATCATAAGGATTAAGTACTAAATAAAACATTACGAAGATTAGACGAAAGAGAATAATTGGATATTATTGGATATTATTATTTTGTTCACTTTATTCTTAGTTAAGTTTATTATTAGTATACATCAATTAAATGTTCGATTATTACGACATATTATTAAAATGATTTCAATTAAAGAATTTAATAAGACGAAGGTCTTGAAAATAGTTATTCGTGTACAAAATAATTGTATTAAACATTTAATATTTAACTATAATATATTTCTTATTAAATAATTGATACATTATGTCGTTCCGATCGATAAAACCCAATTTTTAATGTTTAAAAATTACATACATAGACGTTACTTATAAATTGATTTATTAAAAACCATAAAACTTAAAAATAATATCTACAATAATTCATATACAGCACGGACATCATATAACACTTGATGAAAATAGAATGACTTTCTGTAATAATCATTTTTTGGCATATAACACTGTGGGAAATATTCGATTAACAGTAAACAGTGTTGAACAGACTTTTATTTGTTCTCCGACTTTACTTCGTGTAAACGGAGATATAAACAGCCTTAGGAAATATTATTTCTTGGAATTCGACGTAACTCACGTATATGTTTACATTTCGAATATTCGCGCGACCTCGTACGTCGCGACGTACGTTGTTAAATTCTATTTAGTCGCACGCCACGCTCCGCGCGAGCCGGAACGCGTTGCCTTTTCCTAAAATTTTACAATTCTACAAAGATTTCTGTTCAACGTTAACAATTACCTAATCGAGTGCCTGTTAAAACGTAATTTAATATTTAAAGTTTAAACAGTGATTCGCTACCGAACGACAAAACAGCTGTAATTGTGAATTCGGTTCGTATTTGAAAGGTTGCTCGTTTTCGCGTGGCTCATTTCAGTTGGCAGCACTTGGTCAGTTCGATTGTTGCCGGCACAACGGTTTCTTTGAACGTTTATCGAACAATGTAGACTTTATTGAAAGATTTATTTATCGTGTATCGTGCAAAATAGGTATTTGACACCCGGTTTTCCAAGCAAATATGCAGTGAGATAATTCCATCATAAATTTCTAGTGAAATTCCTAGTCATTGTCGATATTGTTTCTAGTCATGTGTATGTGTTCTTTTTTCTTTTTTTTTCTTTTTTGATCATTTCGATCTACATCAATATATACGGTTAATCTACATGTATGGATAAAGACTCACGATTATTCAAAATGCGAAGAATGTTATTGGACTCTCGCCGTTCTCATAATCAAGACAGCGAAAACATCGATACGACGCCATTACGCAGAAGCTCCGTCAATTTCCCGCGTGTACGTTTGCTAGAGAAGGATTTCAAATCGGTGAGTCACGCCTTTTATACGTTTTTCTATATGTTTGTGATCAATTGTAGCAAAGATTGTCTTAGTTCTGTTTATTGCTGGATGAGAGAATGTGCGTTAGTAAAATCATTTGCTAAATATCAAATATAATAATTGTCGATAAATTGAATCGTCGACTAGCATTTCCCTTTATTCTCGCAACGTAGACAAGCGTTGGACATTTTTGGGATTTCGAAGGGCATTGCATTTTTAAAAGCAAGGCACATGCCGCATAGAAACCCCAACCCTGCCTCAACGAACTCCAAAATGGTTTTGTAGTTTTTCCATACCTGAAATTAAATTACATTTTTGTTATCATGCGACATTCTCTTAAATTTACACGTGACGTTAGAATTAACATTTTACCGACCGGTAGCCTATTAATCGGCTACCAGTCGGTAAAATGTCAATGTACGAGGTCCACCAATATATATAATATGTATAATAATGTATTATGTATTATATTATATTATAATATATTTTAGTATATTGTATATTATAATATATTCACCAATATACATCAATGAACATCGAATTAATATTGCGTATAAAATGTACTAATGTTAAAACATTAGTCGAGTGCGAATGTTGCAAGAAACATGAATTTTGATTGATTTTATTTGATAGATCATAAAATGCGGTAGTACTAAAATGGAAGATTTGTTGCTTCTCGTAACAGTACCTGTAAAAGTTGATATAGATTTATAGCATGTAAAAATATTGCGATTTAAAACATGATATTCCATTAATAGTCTTTTTCAGTTTCCATTCTGTTACACGCTTCCAAAAATTTTAAAAGTATAGATTTTATATTCAACACCTACAAAGAGATTAGAATTTCTTGTAAACATAAAAATTGCTAATAATAGAAAGTTAAAGAAATTGCTTTTCTGTGAATAATGAATTCTCGATTTTTAGTACAAAAAGGAAGATGTTAAATTAGTCATTGGGATACTTAAGGCGAAAATTTGTAGAGGTAATGCCATACTGTGCATTAAAAACATAAAACATTCGAGGTGTTAAAGTGCTTGCTTCGTGAGACATATTTAACGAATATTGAGCTTCATATCCCGAGAATAGAGGCGTTCTACGATATTCTTTGCGATAGTTAGTTCCGGCATTAAATTATTATTGATGCATGGAACGCGAAGGATTCTTGGTTACGATGTTTTGCTCGTCGCTTGACTCGCAAGATCTGACTATAGCACCATTAACACTGATTTACTGCGATTCTACGCTTTTCTTTTTGTAGTCACCTGAGGCGAGAATCTTTACACTCGAGAATCTCTAACGTGTCTTCGCCTTTGTGCTTTAGGTGCTAACTGTATTACAAATTGATCGACATCGTTCTATGTATCATCAAAAAATATTGAGTATGTAATTTTCCGCAGAAAATGGAGTAGATATTCAGTAATGTGATTACAATAGTAATTTGAATTTTCGTGGAATATTAGCCATTTGTTTGATCGTTTGTAGTATTGTTAATGAATAAATATTCGAAATGAAGCTCTAATTTATATATACGTAAATAATTTTTAGTGTAAAGGCTTTTAATGATGTTGATTTGTCTCTCGATATCGCGAAGTGAATACTGATTCGTGAAGAAATCTGGAATCCTGATTGATTCTCGAGATCTCGCGAATAGTCGATTGTATGTTAAATATTGTAAACCGAAGTCTTGGTTGCCTGCAAGTCTGTTTTACGGAAGTTGGCTAGCCAATTATTTCAAAGTATAGTTGATTGTTTTAACGTAACTCGTTCAAATAATGCGAAAATCAAACGTCGATCGAAGGATTGACGCCGATTGTTTCTTTCAGCACACTTAATAAAATAGACCCGCGGGGGTCAATGACAGAAATTGACAACAAACGTACAATAACCGCGATAGGGCGCAATAGATTTCTTGTCAATAGAAAAAAAAAAAAAAAAACGGGCGAGTCGTTTGTCCGCAATCATAAATGTCGAAAAATAAGACAATAAATTTCTTCATACTGATTGAATATACCTTTGTCTATCTGATTCCATACAGATATTAAAAATTATACATATATAATTTTTTTAATACATCGCAACCGTCTCGCGGCGTTAACATTTTGAATTTCTAGTTGGAAAATCTCTTTGTTTCTTCATAAATTTATATATATTTAATAAAATAATATATAAAGTGATATACAAAATTTACAAAAACAAAAAAAAGAGATCCGAACTAATTTGAATTGAATTCATCATTTCAAATATTCAAATAGAAAACGAAGATGATGATTTAATATCTATTGTATATTAAAACTAGAAGAAACTATAACCACAGTATTTTCTATGATATTAATCGATTGTATTAAAATTTACCACAGACTCAATTATTCAAAGTTGGTGCATATGTTTTTTTTAATAAATCACTTTGTAAATTATATACTGATTCGTCAGTTTCAATCTAGCATAAAGTAAAAGAAAATCGATTAAAAATATAGAAAATTCAAGCAAATTGTATTTTCAACAAATTACGTTCAATTCCCACTTCTTTGTACCTTTGAAAGACAGAAGCCTTTCAACTTCTATTAGCGAAACTCTAAGCTCGCTGCGAGATCATCGATTAATCCGAGATACACTCTGTATATTGTATATCTCTCTGTACGGAGCGAAGCTTAAAAGGGTGTGCTGCGCTATATTAGCAGCAATATACTGCCGTCCCACATTAATGATTTCTTCGAGTTCTATAGACCGCGAGATTTACAGTGCCCGGCAGTACGGCAACATCGTACAATGATACGACTTCGTTCCCCTATGTAATACCATTTCTATCCGAACGTTCTTTTTTCGATCATGATGGGAGTTGCGCGCACCGCGTGGGACAATTTCGTCTTGTCACTTTCTGCTCTGTCGATCAGTCTGACAAGTAATCAATCGTAGAAAGATAACCTGTATGACTGACTGTCTAGGGAAACGTTGAGCCGTGCAAATGATAAACGAGCGCGAAGTTCTGCTGTTAGATCATCAAGATTACTTATGTCAGAGTAGAACGATAGAATTTTCTTGCTGTGTACATACCTAATATTTCGAGGTTTTACAATCGTTTGCAATCAACCGAGTAAATTTAAATACAATTCTATATCTTTTCCTGAACCAAATATTGGGTCCATTCTGTAAGTAATTTCGTAACTTTCAAACTCTGAAGGAAATTTTTCTATTGAAAAATTGATATGATTTCCGTGCAGAATGTTCGATTATGTTCAAATGTTATTCAAATTTTCCTAGAACGGTGTTACGAAGTTCACGTCGATTGAATCAATTCCAATCATTTGCATGTTTCTTCATTCATATTTTAGCCTTCTCTATTGCACACAGTCCTCGTTCGTATTTTTTTTCTTTTTTTCATCGTGGAAACTGTCGAAGGTGTATTCTTTCTAAGACTGACGGTGACAGCATAGATATACGCTTCCGTCGAACAATAGTGGCTTCGTCGAGGAGAATAATGCAAACGGTAGTGCAGTATCGAAATACCTTCTCGTATTGTCAACTTGTAGAATTAACCTCTTATCTCGAAAATGTACAATGGCAGTTAAAAGCGTCGTGGCGCCCCGTAACTCCTCATTGACGTCGTGAATGTCGAAACTTATACTGACATCACTTCTTCGTTCCATTTTTGCCACGTATCTTTCACTGAACATCCTCCGAAGTTAAACATCCTTCTACCATTGAACAGCCTTCGAAAGTTTTATGTTTCAATTTCTGAAGCTATTTTGGAAGCTTCTTTTGTTGTCTTCCGTGTTTTCATTCTCACCAAGTACAATCGAAGTTTCTTCGTACACGGTTTCTTCGACTAAAAAATATTGCGAGCCATCGTGCAAGCACTTCCTTACTGTCCATTTTCTCGACGGTTATTTTAGAAGCAGCGTGAGTTGCAAACGTCGCTATCGTCGTATCGTATATCTCGGTTAAAAGTAGACCACGCGCTGCAAGTGCCCTTTTCTTTGCATATAGATGAAGTTCTTGTCGGCTCTTTTTTGAGATATACATCCTGCCAACCGCGTGTTATTATAGACTCCGCGATAATTCCGTATTAGCGGCTAGAAATTTTTCGCAGTTTTACGAGGTCGGCTCTTCTATGGTATTACAAGCAGATTTCCATGGGCTATTAAGGCCTTTGCTATAACAGGCATCTCGCTGAAACCTTTTTTCAGTAGACGTAGCAATAACAGTTGACTTTCATTGCGATATGTGCGGAGCTTCATCGATTGCTCGTTGAGAAAATAAAGTAGTGTTTTATCTATTGGTTTAGTACCATCCTTTGGGGATTGGCACACCGTTTCAACATCGTTTCGACGCCTTTCGTGCGATTACCATTTTTTCCGACAACTACCAATTAGGCTTCTTAATGTTGCTCTCGGTACGTGAAAAGTTTCCCAAGTAGTACAGTAGCTTTACAACTTTATTATCGTAATTATTGGCTTTCAAAAGTTGATTTAATATTCTGTCACATGTTAGCTAACAGCTTTTACTGTAAACACATTTTGTCAGAAATATTGTTGTTTCAGAGAGTGTATTATTGCTTTCAGAAAAATAAAATTGAAGTTATTAAAAATATATATATATATCTCGAAATAAAATACAATAAAATTGAAGTTATTAAAATATCGAAGTTATATATATCGAAGATGTTAGATGATATTAAACACGGTACAGAGAAATAACTGGGGTTTCCCGTGCAATAATCGAACAACTTGGTCGACGGTTGGGCGTGTGCACTCGGTGCAAGTCGAGGACAAAAAGAACGAAGAAAAAGAAGAAGATGCAAGGGTGGATCTTCCCGGCCTCGTATATTTCTGCGTTGTTGCATAAATACACGCGCGCATTTAAATAAGGCTGTATTTCTGCGAGATGTTAATAAATTCGTAGCCGCGGCTATATAACGCGGACTATGCTGTTAAGCGAAGAGGGGAACGCTCGAGGCAGCGAGATCATTCGCAATTATTACAGCCCGATTTCATACGACTAGGTACGGGATATTGGTTATTCGTAGTAAAGGTGGAATTTTATAGTTGGTCGCCTGATGAAAAATTCTATCGTTTGATCTCGCCTGAATTTGATTTATGACGATCATCGAGATTCCACGGAGAACAGGAATCTTACTTTTATTAGGTAGTTATGTAAATATTTTGACGTTGATGAGCAGTTATCGAGGACGTTCACCGTGTATTTGTTTTTTTTTTCTTTTTGTCGAAATATTAGCGAGAATATTTGAAAACGAAGATCGAATTTTTTGCAAAATGTTATTGCATTGAATTACGATCGAAGCTCAATGAATTGTTGAACTATCTTTGGTTAGGTAATAAATCGCACATTGCAGTTCTTAGAAAGCTTTTTCATAAAAATCTTTTTTTATTGATGAAGAAAGTGGTTTGTTTTTTGGCTCAAGAGTTCTCGTGTAGTGTAACACGCGAAATATTAGATTCTTTGATTTCCTGATTTCTTAGATTCTCTCCTATCTGTTTCTTGGAGATACAAGTTTCAAATTGTGACAGTACTTTTCTACTTTCATTGAAATGCAATTTTAGTATGCTGTACCAATAATTTTCAAGGACCACGTTTATCAAAAAAGAAAAACAAGAAAAGAAAAATGAAATTCATGAAATTTAGAAACCTTTCGTGACTAGATCTATAAATATCAATATCACCGTGTTTAGAAATTGATTTAGACATCCTACACGACTCGTCGAGTTATTTTCACCTGCGAGTCAGTCACGCGAGAATTCGCATTTTTCTTCACCAATTTTAGCTCTTCTTTCCCACGTGCTGTTGGTTCGTTTTACGAACAAGACTCGAACGAGCCCCCTTTTCATCGCCGCTCTATCCCACGTTCGTTTGCATTCATTTCCACTCGATCTCTCCGATCTCCGATATATTCTGCGAGTGTTTTACGATCATCCCGTTCGAGCGGCTTTTAGTATCAATTTGTCGAACACGAAGAGCCGACGCTCGCTTTGCATCGAGCTACGGTACTCGAATTTCGTACATATCCCGTGGTCGCGGTGATCGGGACGATTAAATTTGTATGCCCGTTAAAACACAATGCTTGTTGCACGGTCGTCAGAGGTGACTTGAAAAAAAAAAAAAAAAGGAAGAAAACTTCTTCTGCACAGTGTCGTTCGGTTCGGCCGACAAGAATACTCTTCGGTTAGCAAAAGAGCAGCTTATGCTCGAGCGATGCAGCATATGCTCGAACATCGGTCGCGTAGCGGGTGGTTGCTCTCGAGTAACTAGAACACTGGAGAAGATTCTCTCTCTCTCTCTCTCTCTCTCTCTCTCTCTCTCTCTCTCTTTCTCTGGTCCGGATCTCGTGCTACACGAACGATCGTACCCCGAACGAGCGTCGAATAAATTTCCGAACTGACCAATTTGCCGTTTCAGGCATACGAAACTTGTTCCGGGGAGTAAACGCTCGCACGCGGATAATAAACGATCATCGGCTCGTCAGGAAGTCTTTAATACCGCGGATACCGCTAGCCATGATGGTTTAACGCCTTGTACCGTCTCGGCTTCCCCCGGTTTAATAAGCATTAACGCTGCGTGGCCGCAATAATTTCTGGCGTTCTTTCTCGTTCGAGATCGCCGGCCGTTTTCCCCGCGACACGGACGTGTTCGTGTTTCCACCGGCCGTGTGGTTCGCCGCGAATTATTGCCGAACCGATAACGATCTAGAGTAATCCACCGGTATTGCAACCGGCGCGCGATGTTAACGTTATTAGAAGGACGATAAATATGTAAGGAATATGACAGACTTATAATTAACTTACTCACACGTCGGTCGTGTCGTGATTCTTGTCCGGGGGTTCACTTAAAATTCCAAGCTTCTGTAACACGCTTCGAAGCGTACGCGCCAGCGCATATCTCGCGCGTTCGTTCACGATGATTAAATCGATCGTCGATTACCTTTTTTTTCTCTTTTTCTTCTTTTCCTTCTTCGCCACCGTACACGCTGCGTCCGTCTTGACAGCTTGGCCGTGATGAATAAGGCGGTTGCGCGGCCAGTCCTTCGCCTGACTCTCTTTTTGAATCGATTTTCATTAACGACGTTCCAAAAGCTTCCATGTAAATCGATACACGATATAGTCCGCGAGCCCTTCTTCTTTGGATATCCCATTAAACGTTAATTTAGAGGATGTAAATCATCGAACTTAACGAGTCACGTTCATGACTGGTTGCAGTTCTGAGTGAAAAAAAAGAAAAAAAAAAAAAAAATAAAGAAAAGAATTCACCGAGCGTAAAAACGCCGTTGCCGCGAAATCACGTCCCTTTTTGGCCAATGAGGTTGTAAAAAGTCACCCGCGGTGTGCCAGTTCGCGTGCAATTAGTTTTCATCGCCCGATGACTCTACGTTCGCAAACGAGAACGAGGCTTTACGTTATCTCTCTTTCGCGACTCTTACAAGCTGACGATTCATCGTCGAAACGATACGGTTATGCCACCGGTTTATTGCGGCGCGCGCTGAGGATCACTTGGGACTTAGCAGGCCAGTAGGATTCATACACAGCCACCACAGGACCACTAAGGCCCAAATCACCCTCAGCTTTTACTGGTCCCTTTGCACGGCGCAACGCCCAAAACTGGACTGGTGTGCAAGGTCCGCTGGTCTCATCCTCGTTTCATCGTGTTCGTATTGTTATCCTCCTTGTACTTGTCAGCGTTCCTCTCTGTAACGAAAAGTATTAAGCAGTTTAGTGGTGAATAATTTCTCCACGGTCGTGCGAGATCGTAAACTCTACGCGCGTGCGTGTTGGTGTTCTTCAACTATTACGGTGGAACGTCGTCGGTTTTTTACGAGTCGTTCCACCTTTACATTTTTAACCCTCCTGTGCTCTTTCAGTTGTTTCGATCCTATTGCGTCTTTCTTTCTTTTTCCCCCCTTTATCGTTCGCAAATCTCTTAAGTTAAGAGAAAACAAGCAAACACTCGTTTTCATCGCGCGACGTCCCCTTTCAGTTCTTCGCCGCGGATATTCTCGTTTGTTAAATCTCGAGGGTCGAGATGAATTGGAAAATGAGGACAAGAGTTGGAGTTACGTCGAATATTCGAGTCAACGAGTTTGTGTATTCTGTAGGATGTTAACACTGGAAATATCGTAGAGACTAAGAAATTGATCCAATTAAAATCCCTCTCGATGACGAAAATCTAAGATCCACGTGGATTTTTTGGTCAAACGAGTATTAGACTAAAATTTTCATTTCCTTCGATGAATTAGCGTTAACAAGTACAGCATCGTATTCTAGCGATTCGAGCTACGATCGACCGCTAGCCGAGATTTAATTGTAAACGAACGTGATCGGTTTGGCGAGCTGCGCATACATCATCGAATTGCCTTGTAATTATAACGTTGACCAGTTGACTGCCAGTTGACATTATTTATTACATTATACGCTATAGGTAATAACTGACTGACCAGCGGCGTGTATGTCGTGTAATACGCCAAAGCGTTATTCATAGAGCTGTCTATGGCTGCTACGATTTACGGATACAACGATTCGACAACTTGTCTGAAACGAGTTCACGGTACCGCTCGATATTTATACGATCGAACAGAAATTCGCGTGTTCGCCAGGAACTTATTATAATTCATCCTGACCCACTTCGCGTGCTGGGTGAACTTTTCATGGAAAGTACATGGAAAGTTTGTGCACGGAACACGATGTGCGAACGTTCGGAAGTGTCTCACGGTTTTTCGTTTTATTCCAATTTACGCGGGGCAAGCTCGTTAAGATACGAAGTATAAGACCAAAAATGTATAGATGTAACGAAAAGAAGAAATAGAGAAACGAAAATGGAACAACTACTTGGAAATTTATATTTTACAGAGAATCGTGCGTCGTGGAAAATATCGAAAACACCGCGACTTCAGACGATTTCTACTTATAGAGTGAAGTTGCACAAGAAGATACTTGTTCTCTAATGGCACGAGATAAGACTCGACACTTCACACATAAGAGGTAGATAATCGTTGATTTCGGGGAGAGTTTCTTCATTACTGTCTCGACTTGGGACAATTATCGAGTTGGTGCAATCTGTACTCGCGGGCCATTTAACGCCTCGTGGGATTCGCGATTCGTCGAATTAATAATCCAATCGTTTTTGTTGCTACTCGAGCAACAGTCTTTCTCTCTCTCTCTCTCTCTCTTTCGAGCGTGTTTCCAGAGCTGGCCGGTGTGCCCTGTCATTGACACTTTCCTCGGTGTTGCAACCGCACTCAGGCTAGATCGTGCATTGCCACTTCTCGTCGGGCAATTAATCCGGGGAGCTCGGTTTAATCTCTCGCCGCTCCCGAGCTCTGTTATTTATTGTTACTCGTGCTCGATAAGAGCGTCTTGAGCCGTGCACCGGTGCACTTCATCGGCGCGTATCTCGCGACTATTATCGAGCCGGTTAATTAGATCTCTCGCAATTGCTCGGATTCCATTGCTCGGCCACGGAGTTTCGTTACTCCGCTTTCGTCATGGATCGTGGTGCACCGCGCTCCCAATCGATAGATCGCGCTGAAAGGAGAATAAAAGTAACCGAACCCGAAGCGAGCCCGTTCTTCGCATAAAAAACGCTACGTTGCGTGTTGTCGATTTTACGTCGGTTACGATTATCGAAACTCGCAGCAATTTTTCCGCGAAAATTACGGCGTAATGCCCTGCAGAATCAGATCGATTCAGGTATATGGAGAGAAAAGGGTGCTCGCTAGAGATCGCATTAAGCACGTTCGTTTGTAGCAGGCATTTCTTGCACCCTTCCCCTTCCCAAGACTTCCCAAGAGAACCACCGAGAAAAGTAAGTTGGGACACGGGGTGATTTAAGCAGTCGGGTTGGACGGTAAGCACACAGCAAATGAGCATCGTGCGAGCTAAGGTGCCAGTGCCGTGGTGGAGGCCATAGTGGGGGAGATGGAAGGTAGCCAAGGTCCTTGCACGAAGGGGGAAAAAACATCCTGACTGGCTTATTAACGAGATTCAAACAAGTAGTAACCCCCTCTCCGCCGCCAGCTGAATTCTAATCGGGTTTCTCAAACGGCGTGTGTGTGTGTGTAACCCTTGATATATTTAAACCGGGCTCCTCGTTGCTTTCTTTGTTGCAACATGGCAGAAGTAGACAGCGTGGGTAAATGAAATCGTAGAAAATAATATTTCGGTGTGTGCGCTCGGTCAGTGAAAATCACGTTCGATCGTTTCTTTCATATGCGGGAATCCCCGAGGGCTCGGGCGCTCGTGCTTTTTGTTGCGTGGAACTCTTGCGATTTCTTTTCCGTTTTCTTTCTTTCTTTGGAATCTCCGCCGTCTCTGAACGCCGAGGGGAATCTCATTCACACTTGCTTTGCATTTCATTCAATCTTCTTAATGTGTGTTCCGACTCGCTGCTTGCTCGCGCGCTTATTCAACGCGTTCCTTTCATTCTCCTCGAGCTGCTTCTTCTTCTTCTTCTTCTTCTTCTTCTTCTTGGAGAGAGAGAGATTCGTTGGAGGAACAAATTTTCAATTCCCCTCGTAATCGTATTAGTTTAAGTTTCCATTTCTCACGACGTCGCTTCGATTAGTTTCAATATCGTCGTGGCTCGAATCGCGTACACGCGCGACGAAAGATAAAGATCTTGAAAGTGGTAGAAGAGAGTCGTGAATCAAGGTTAGACGTTTTGTATTTTCTGCAGACGCGTTGCCGCGTTTATCGACCGATAGATTCGCGTTCGCCGTGTCTCACTCGCGGCTTATTCGTAATTAGTCGCGAGGCAACGAGACTAATTGGGAATCGTAAAAAATCCGATGGCGGCCAGGCTGCGGCGCATGTACCGGAAATTACTCTTTGGCAAATGACCGAGGCCTCCGGGCAAATTCATTTCGCCCGTTTCATCTGCTTCTGTCTCGGATATCTCGTTCCGCGATTCGTTGAAATTTCTCTCGCGAACGAGCGCGTCTTGTTGTCAATTCCGCTTCTGAACGAACCGTATAACTTCTAAATGCAATCTTCGCGAGCGGAATCGGGCGCTTCTTTTTAGTCTTCTTTGACTCGTTGGGTTTTTTTCCATCAAAACGTTCTGGCGAAACTGTTACGTTTTCACTGAACGATTCAACGAGAGAAGAATCGCCGATCGTGGCCACTCGTGAGCTCGCGAGGTTGCAGCAAAAGAGTCCCTCGCATAAATCCAGCCGTTATCCAAATCAAATCTCCACAGCCAAGCGAGGAACTCACTTATTCCTCACTTGAGTTTATACTCGAGCGGCCAACGCGAGAGAAGGAGAAAAGGGTTAAGAAAGAAGCGGAAAGAGAGAACGATAGATAGATAGAGAGAGGGTTTGTCCAAAGCCCGGGGCAATCTCTCGGACATTCCGGAAATTAACAATTATGATGCTGCTTACTATCATTACGCGTTAAATATCGTGGAAGCAGCCAGTAAAACTTAATGACGCCATATGGCATCGAGCAGAGGGAAAACGAAAAGCTCGAAGACGTTCAGGAGAACGAAGGTATATTCTCGATCCCGAGCACGGCGCAACGTGTTACAGGCTAGTAATTAATGTATTACGGTAATGAGCAGTTCACGTGCCAGAAGGAGTTGTAATTTAGGGATCCAAGAAGCGAATCTTACAATCAGCGTCGCGGCTAGTCGAGATTTCTACTTTTTCTCCTTCGTTTTTCCGTTCTTTTCACTTCTGCTCGTCTATACATATATGCGTGCATGTGTGTATACACTGGATCATCCTACGAGTGACATGGTTTTTTTCTCGAACTGAGAATTTTCATTTTTCGAAATAATGAAAATCGTTATTGAGAGAATTTTTTGTAAAATTGGTGTGGAAAATTTCGTTCACTCTGAATCTTTATTCTTCCTAAAAAGTGTTTTAAATACCTGACTTGAAACCGATAGTACAACAATAATAATAGCAAAGAATTTTGTTCAAAATAACCTAAAGTTATTTTACATTTTTCTTTCTTTTTTTTTTTTTTTGGAAGTCTAGAAAACACGAATCATAGTTTTCTTATATACTTTCCATGCCTTTTTTTCCCTCGCGATGATATAATTGCCCATCAGAGGGTCTCACGTAGAAGAGAGTAATGAACAACGAAATAAATAATAAATTTCTTATTTTCAAAATCAACCGATTGATAGTACTTGTGGGATGACACGGTGTTAGTTATGTGCGCACGTGTGCATTGGTGTTTCACCTTCGAGGAACTGGCGTGGCCCGTGGTCCGCGGACTTCCGGCACACTCGTTGAATCGCACGGCGCGCATAAGCTCGAGTACGGTAGGACGGGTAGGATGCCTCCGTTTGAAACACTTCTGTGGTCCAGCTACGTGAATAAGTTGAACGGACAGTCGTTAAATGCTTCCGACAGGTCTGAACGTCGGTAACCACTGGGCCCTCGGGAGGAGAAGGGAGCGGACAAGCAGAAAGAGCCGCTCGCTTCGATCGGACAGTCCCGACAGACGTCGTGATTATTACGTGCGACGTGTTTGATCATGCGCGCCTTTATTGTTTTGGACCGAGTTTCGGATACACGTTCGTCGCAACCACCACGGCCTCTCCGAATTTATCGTGCAGGTGGTAGGCGCTTTCAGACTCGCTCGAAAGTGTTTTTTTTACTTCGTTAAATTTCTACTTCGAGTATTTAGACTTTAGCGATGATATCGACGGGGATTGTAGTTAAAAATTTCTTTAGTTGTTAAAGTGTCAAAGTGAGGTTGAGCTTGAAATGTCTGTTTTTTTTTTTTTTCCTTTTTTCGATGTCGAAGAGGAAATATCAGGTTGACCGAAAAAACATTTTTTTTCCAGTACGAGTGAAAAGCATGACTCTTTCATTAGACAATATATCGTTCATTTGCTTCCATCACCTTTGTCAAGTTTATGGTTTCGCGTTCGAAAAGGTTCTTATCTTTTTCGGCAAAAGAATAGTTCCAAGGACGATTTGTTATTCTCACCAGGCAGTGAAATAATGTCGTAGCTTTAAGGTTCCTTTACGATACGCATCAGATACCTAATTCTTCTTTACGAGCTTGTACAGCGTCTTTTTCGTTCTCGGAAGTAGCGCAACAAAATATGAATCGACGCCAAACAAACAATTGTCAATAAAATCGTGTAGTTTCTTTTTCTAGAAGCAAGCTCGAACAATTAGTTGTCAGGTTACGCGATGAATTTGTGGTTTAAAATGAAGTCGATTACATTATAAGATATATTTATCTATTAAAAAAAAAGAAAGAGACCAACCCAATATCGTTAAAAAATGGAGCCCGGAGTTAAGCCTATCTAATACAATCAACGAGGTACGTTGGAAACGTGAAACGAAGAGAAAGTGTTCATTTAGATAGGGAGCATCGATAGAGAAGAGGGAAGTCTTACGAAAATTAATACGTTACGTCGTGTAATTTCTTATCCTACCGGCTGGAATGGCTGGTCGCGATAAAGAATGACTCTGGGCGAATAATTTACGTTGGCAGGGAGTTTCGTATATTAGATATTAATACATAATGTTTGTTAAAGGTCGTGTATTATGCTCTATTCCGCGAATAAACCAGTTATAATTTCATGTATACGACGCCATTATCGTTCCACGTTGGTGTGCATAACCGCCGACTATTATCGTTCGGTATGCTCGAGTATTGCAAACGCTTTGACTTAATTGGCAAATCAGAGGGATTAAACGTCGTTTAACCGTAGCCGAAATAATAAACTCAACCTTACAACCCATTATTCTCGATGTTATTATCTCCGGATTAAAAACATACGATGGAAAATTGAAATGCTTCCAACTCTTACGTCCTGCTCCTCTTTCTCATCCTCTTCCTTTCTCCTTGTACTCGCGAAATTTTTGCTTTCCTCGAAGCAATTTCGCCTTCTCTCTCGTGTCTGCGTGTGACTGAGAAACGGGCATGATAAAAGTCGCTGGTAACGCAAGCTTACAACCAATCGTTGCAATGTTATCGCGTTCTTCGAACATTGAATCTTATACGAGTTATGCTTTCAATTTTTTCATCAGCTTCCGTTTGCGTTCTCTTCCTTTTGCGAAAAATTTCCCCCCCCCCTCTCTCTCTCTCTCGGATATTCTCTCCTTTCATATTTCCGCGCGACCAAGTAACGATGGTAATAAAAGTCGACCCGCGCTTTTCCTCGAACAGTCGACGCATCGATTAGGATATCGCAGCAAATTCCGTTGTTATTGCCTTCGTCCGGGCAGTCTGTTGTTAACTTTCGATCATTTCGAGAGGCACCGCTGCCGATCGATTATTAATTAACTTATCTCAAGCAGTCATTGCGACACAATGTGTGTGTGTATGTGTGTGTGTGTGTGTGTGTGTGTCTGTGTATGCGCGCGCGCACAAGCATCTCTTCTATCTCAGTGTCGAGAGCATCGCGCCACCGTGCCACCAGATTTTATCTGCGTGAGAAAACGGATCCGCGAAACGTTTCTACGATCGAGCTCTTTGCTACGATCCGATCGATCGCCCATCAGTTATAATATACTCGCCAAACGAAAGGCGAGAGACGCGATCGCTCGAACTCCTTTGACGATCGTCTTGAACATTGGGTGATTCGATTCTCCCCTTGGGACCGATCGGACTTCTAACATAGCACGATTAATATTTATTAGAAGCCTCCTCGTTCGGTGTACGCTTCTCTGTTTCTGGTCTTTCGGCCGGGTGAATCAAGAAAAGTGGAGATTCCTGCGGAGAGGTACGTTGTTAACGGCGAATCTTTTTCCACGGATAATGGTTGCTTACGCCAGCGTAATTGTAGTTTCCAGCTATTAATACGAGATATTCGAATGGAAGCCACTCGTTAAAATGCCTCGAGGTACAGGTTTCGCGGTTTTTCGATTTTTCGCCGACGAAATAATGGCGGTAATATCGTGGTTGCATTTAGTACGCGACTATTGTATTAGTGTGCGAATTGAGTGGCGTGTAAAATACCGGAAATGATTATTTTCGGAATTTTTTCTTCTTTTCTTCTATTAATCCTTGCCGCATTCGTGATCTTCGAAACCAGTTTTATTCCTGCCAGATATGGAACGTGTACGAAAATTTCCTCTTCAAGTAGAATATGTCGTTTTACCTCTGGACAACAGGTTTTTTTTTCTTTAGATGGGCATAAGTATTAGAAAGTTCCGCAGCATATTAGAAATTAAAAACGTGACTACATGCGTAACGAGGAGGCATGATTTACCGTGATCGAGTTGAAGAACGAGGGAATGATAATTGTAAATCACAGCCGTGGCAAGGAAAGCCTCGTTTTTAAGACCGTAACTATAATTTGCGTTAATGTCGTCTACGGTTTAAGACACTTTCCATGATTCTGTGTAAATAACTATCTTGCGCATTGTGTACACCTTTCACTTAGCTTTTTGCGATCGAACGAACGAATTGCTCCAATTATTTATGCTGGTCAACACTGGACAAATAATATCTTACTCCAGGTTAAGCTTTTAGAGATTTTTTTTTTTTAATTTTTCAAGCGTTTAATGTTTAATATTGGAATTTTTCTATGCCTTTCATAATGTTACGAATAAATTGTATAAAATTAATTTTTGGCGAATTAATTTTTGTGCGATTGAAGATTGGACAAAATATTATGTGGTTTAACAAGATTTATTTTTTTACGATTTTAGCTTTCTATAAAGTAATAACTTTTGGAGTATATCCTGTATTTATACTTTTTACACGCATATTGACGTATGAATGCAACAACTCAAAAGAATGAATACCTCACGTTTTATTCAGGGAAATTTTTCAAACGTTCTTTTATGTTCACATGAAAGTTTTATACTTCATTATTTAAAAATATGATATTAACAAGCTCATCATTCATTAAAGATCACAGAAGAAACTGTACAGTTTCAATATTACAAGAAGAGCTAGGTAGTGAAAACATTATAAAAAAATAAACTTTACCCCACCGTCTAATCTTCTCAAAGCTATTTACGTTCATTTTAACGTTCAGTAACCTTTTTACAAGAAAAAAAAAAGAAGAAAAGAAGATATATTAAATCGCGTGTATGAAAATTAAAAATTGATCCGAAAGATATTGAATTTCACTTGTGTTCTTGCCAAGCAGAGTCTCTCAATTTTACACCGAAAGGGAAACCATAGAGGAAAGCATAGAAAGAGGAACGAACGTGAAGCACCACCGAGCGGAAGCCACTTTCGAAGCGTCTGCCATTTTAGAAAAGTGACGCCATGCCGAGGCGAACGCGCGTACAGAAGTAAAATGCGCCTCGTGATGTTTCGCCGCGGCGTTAGGATTTATTCGCGGCCACCATCTTGCCGGCGATATATAAATTGAATTGTAAATGCGAGAGAAGCATGCCAAGTCGGCTTGGGCCCACACAGGCCGCGTGCATTATGCGTTGCGACGCTATTTGCACGCGTGCTGCACGCCTACGCGTACGCGTAGAAACGCTGCTCGAGCATGCTTCGCTCGTCCTCTTCGTCCTCGCCTTCGCCTTCGTCTTCGTCTTCGTCTTCGTCTTTCCCGCTAATCTCGTCCTTGCCCTCGAATGATATTCCTCCGATCGTTCTACAGCTCTCATATCCTTGTTTAAACATGTTTCTCTCCGAATAATTTTTCAGATAACGCTTCGAGTAGCAAAACAGCGTTTTATTTCGCCGTCACTTTCCTCTCCGCAACGAGATGCTTTATGCATCGTTTCAAAGTTAATTAGCTTTGTTACTTTGTCACGAAATATCGAGCAGAACTCGATGCGATGATTTACATATCTGGTTTAGTTGTTCCTTTGGTTGTTGCGTTCGGTGACTGCTGGACAGCGGCGAGCGTGTTAGGTTTCACATGCAGATGCACAGAGAGCTTCTTTGTTAATCTGGCTCCGATTGAAATTGCCTTTTGAAGTGTGTCACTGTGCTCGATAGAACGTCACTCACACGGCATAGTGGGGGTGTACCGCCATTTTGAATAAGCGAACGATTCCAATGATCAATGAGAGCGTGGTGCTTCGCCAACCACGCTCCTTCCTTCTCTCGCGAGAGATTCTTTTTGCACTTGATGCGTACAATAAACGTACGTTTGCTCTTCGATATTTACGAGTTGGCGTACAATTACACACAATTACTGCGAATGAAAACGATAGTGGAAAAGGTTGAGAAAAGTAGCCAACAGAAATTATGCACAGATTTCTACAAAGCTTGCGTAAATTACTCCGCGTTCCAAAGCAACAAATACACATGAAACAATCGAGCGTTAACTGACCAGACAATCATAGACATCCTAGCAACGTGTGTACGTTCGAACGAAGTGGTTCGAGTGAACGATTGAGAAACACTTTGACAACAAACGCCAATAAAAAAAAAAAAAGAACCGAGAAAGAGAAAGAGAAAAACGAAAGAAAAAAGATGACGAAGAAATCCGCGGCTGTTTTCAATTCACGAATGTACGTACATGCATAAAACACAGCAAAAGAGAGAAAGAGAGAAAGAGAGAGAGAGAGAGAGAGAGAGAGAGAGAAACGCGTTAATCAAGACGAGCCGATCGAAGCAGCGACACACGCGTCAATTATTTCTGAAAATATCTGGATACTCGTTACCAATCAGCCCCCGATTCATTCGCACTGCCAATCACCGGGCCAATCCCTTGAGCGTTAATAAAACGATACACGAAACTCCGATACCGGTGGTGGAAATAAACGAGAACGAGATTTTCCAGAAATATCGTGTGGACGATGGGCGACGTGTGTCGTAGTCTGGCCAGCGAACGAGAGAGATCCCAGCCATGCGATCTCGTGTGGTCGCGATAGCCTTTCGGGGATGCTTTTCGGCGAAACGTCCGCAAAAAAGAAAATCGAGTCGAGTGACACAAGTTCCGTGCCCGTGCTTCGTTACTCACTCCTCATCGGCATCGATGCAGCACGTGCATCCGGCATATCGACACATGCGTTCGCGTTGGTCGCGGCGAAGACGCAGGTGCGAATGCGCAGCGTATCCAGATCCTTGTCCGTCTCTGTTCGACAAAGGCGACAAAACGTCGAGGGCTTTCGGCCGTCCTCTTCCTGGTGGATGCACCAACACCGCCGCGAGGGAAGGAAATCCGCGGGTATACGCGGGCGAGACGAGACGAGACGAGACGAGAGAGCCACACGAGAGGTACGCGAGACGAAGCACAGAACCGCGAGACACGGCCGGAGGAACAGTTTCTGTCGGAAAAGCGGAGGAGTCGCGCGGCGTGGCAGGAAGACGCTCGGTCGGTCGGTCAGTCGGCGTGGCGTGGCGTGGCGTGGCATCGCGTCGCGTCGCGTCGCGTTTTTCGTCGCTTGCCCGGCCGAGTTTTTCGTCGGTCCGACACTGCCGGACCACGCACGCAATATTTTTGCCCGGCACGCACATCCCTCTCGCTTTCACGCAACGCGCCTGTGTGTGGGTCCGCGTGTACGTGAAACGCGTGGCGGCGATGGCGTTCGTTGTATGGGTTGCGGGACAGGGCTGTATTGGCGCGTACGTACGGGGTCGTTTCTCCTCTCTTTCGTTCCCAACCCACACCGCCGTCCGGGGAACTCACACATCACACGGCCGATACGCGGTGGGCGATGTTCATAGAAGGGAGAAAAATCGATGGAGCTGGCAGGAGAGAGGCTACGCACGGGAACCCTTCTTCTTTTTAACTCGCGCGCTTTTCGAGGGCTTTAAAGGCCACGGTGATTAGCATAAATTTCGCTACCTTCGACCACACCCTTTCCCAAATACTCCGGCCAGTTTCCACCTATCCGGGAGTGGGTCGGTGCTCAGGATCCCTGCCACGATGGCCAGTCAGCATCGTCTTTCGCTACCCCTGGCTACCCCCGTGCAAGGGTCGGAGCTTCAAGGGAGGCGGGCAGAAAAGCCACCCTTCCTCGAGTTTGTTCTGTCTCGGAGTGGGGTCGTGAAATTTCGCATGGATTCCGTACGAATACCGGCAAGGGTGGTTTCTCTTTCGACGACGTCATGCCTTCTCTTTCCTCTTCCCCTGATCCTCTCTCTCTCTCTCTCTCTCTCACTCTCTCTCTCTCTTTTCATTCGAATCCCTCCCTTGGGTTTCGGTGAGTCACGGGTTATCATGGCGGACTTCTTTGATTCCCTGCCCCTATTTCTCCCGTTGCCACGTTACCAGATACGATGGCAGGGGAGGCAGGCAAATCGAGAATCGACGAAGGAGTCTTTATTTTTGTTCCACAACCGAAAATCTATGCTGTACGAGAGGGCGCGCGCGCGCGCGCGCGTACGCGCTAACGCCTGTTCAATACGACGGCCTGTGTTATCTTTGTACGCTTTTGAAACTGGACCGACCGGATCGGACGTTCTTCGTCCAGGTGTCATACACGATCCTCTTAAATCCCCTCCGCTCTCCTCCTTTCTTTTTATTTCGCTTTGGGAAAATATTAAGAGAAGAATCTTCGTGGGGGACCGCTTCTCTATTTATCGGGTGCGAAGTTGTTCGTTTGTTGCTTCGATCAGACGTCACCCTTTCGATCTCGTTTGCCGGTGAGAACGCCGAGGGGCGAGGAATCTGCTCCGACACGGCGTTCATGGTATTTCTAATGATTTATACTTCGAGGTATCTCTCGGGTGTCAGAATTTTAATTGTACGCTTCGCAATATGTCGCGTTGGCACGTCCTATAAAGAGAAAGAGAGAGAGAGAGAGACAGACAGACGTATTGTGCCACGTACAGAACAGAAAGAGGACTGTTTGTTGTAGGTACCAGATGTATTTGTATCGTACTTTGTCTGGACGTTCGATCGAAAATTGAAAGTGTACATTTCGCCTCAGTAATTTTTACTTTCGGCACGTGTACACAACGACAACGTCTTTTATTCGCAGGATCAATATCAATCTTTCGTACTACATTTTGCCTCTGTAGGTTTTATTTTTTCGCACGTGTACACAACGACGGCGAATATCACAAACGTCACTTGCTTTTTTTTTCCTTTCAGAGAGAGTTTTTACAAAATTTCAATCTCGAAATAGCTTTCGGCTACTGCAAACGTTTCATTCTTCCTCCGTTTCAGGTACCAAAGTACCGAAACACGGCAAAGAAGGTTCCTCCATCAGTTTCCGAGTATCGTTTCGAAGCGATTTCGTTCGCCCCTTTTTTCCACCGGTCAAATTACATCGATCGCTCGCTCTCGATTACTCGAATGAGTGAAAATTTCAGAAAATCCACGCATATCGACCGCCTCGGGCGAGTTTTAAAGAAACGAACGCTGTAAACAGTTTAACGAGAAGCGCGCGCAGCATCGCGAATGACAGCAGCCAAGAGGGTTGTGCCTCTCGGTATAAGCATTAAGAGAGAGATCTTCTGCCGGTGGTGCTCGTTCGTTCGCTGCCATTCTCGGTCGCGGATCGAACCGTTTCTGAAAGCAACTTTTTGATAGGTGGCTCTGTTAGTGACGAAATGATTCAGCATCGAATGGGTTTGAGCCGGTTTTTGCTGGGCCCGGTCTCTCGGTAGCACTCGGCTCTCGGGTTCGCGGCGACATAATGCTTCATGTAATGGATCGATAAGAAAGGCTGTACGCGGGGAAAAACGCACGGCCTGATCGAAATTGGTAAGTAGGCGGTTTAACGAAGACGCAATTTAGTTTCTTCTTTGAACTGGCTGGACGAGCCGGGGGCCTAGCAGCTGGAAACCGATCGTCTCCGGACTACCGGGGACGACTTATCTACCCGGTGATCTGCTCAAACTTGGTCAGCGGGTAATTAGAAAAATCGGCCGTGTGCCACGGTAGGCAAATGGTAAATAGTTGGCCATCCACTGTTGCAACAGACGAGTAGGCTGAGTAGGATGTCCCGGGTGATTTAACGTGTCTCGGACGATACGATGGCATCAGTCAGTCTCACGACGTCGCACGCTCTTCTCCTCCTCGGGCATGATCGCTCGCTGGCTTTTCTTCAATGAAATCCTTCCTACGTCACCCTTTTTCTCCAATTATTCCCCACCGAGGAGCGTTCGCGTCGCGAGCCTATTTTACCGAGGCAATTTTGTATCGTTGTAAGGAGCCATCTCGCTCCTGTCTAGTCACCGGTTACTAGATTTAATACACGGTTCTCAAGTAAACGGCCACTCAGCGGCCGCGCAGCAACAGCGGGCACAAACGTGGTTTTTACCGCGGTTCGATGCTGGAGTTCAGGCGACGGACTCTCGACATTTTATTTGCTTTGTTGCGACGGATGACGCGTGTTATTAAATCAATGTATTCCTTTGTCGGCGGGGATCGCATCGAGCTCCCGCTAGATTCAATTATCGGCGTTCGCCAGCGAATCCGCAGAATTTAAGGAATGCGCGCTTACGTCCTCCCGCGAGTCTCCTTTCTTGCCTTCTCTTCCTGCCGGACGAGCGAACCAAGTCGCGAAATGAATCGTCACGTTTCTTTCGATGCTGTGCAATTTGACTAATGCTCGCTTGCCGTCGTCCTGCTCGCTGAATTCATTCCGTCGGATTTTTGCCTTTCTCGACAGATGCGGTGATTGTCGTTTGACGTCACGTCATAAACCATCGAATACGTTTGTTCGTACGTGAACGGACGTTCTTTGACGAAGAGAAGCAACCGTGTTATGAATTCTTTGAGGAGAATTCATTGGCATGCCAATGGTGAATGCTGTAGGTTATTTAGCAATTGTTAGCAGTGATTGATCTCGATACGTAGAGGAAGACGTATAAAAGGTTATAACTTTAATATTTTTTTTTTTTTTTTCATACAGCTCTCGTATACTAGATGTTCCATCCATCAATTCTCTCAATTACGAAAAAATTTAGTTTCATCGTTTCGTCAAAGAGATATAGAATTTGAATGAAAATAAATACGTTTATTATTTTTCAATTAAATTTCAAAGCACAAGTCGTAATCCCAGATTTTCACGAAATCCTCACTCTCGTCCCTTCTTTGCCGAGCAAGGAAATGTCACGTAGCGTTCGTCCTTCTTTCGAGATAAATCTCTCTCGCCAGTTTCCGCATCGTCATCCCCATTTTCCCACTTGCTCGACTTTTCATTTCAGGCGCGTGAACGCGTAACATGAAACACGTCGCTCGGCAACGAGAGACGAGGAGACCTTGCAACCAGACTCGACAATTGGCCGCGCGTCTATTTTCTCAGAGGCCGGTGTCTGGCCTAACTTCGCGGGGTCGGTGTCCATCCGCGCGCGACACACGTACACGTACGCATATCTAGTGATGCGTTCGTCGTTTCCGCGGAGAAGTGAAAATGCCCTCGGCTGGCGGATACAATTATAACAGCGGGGCAGGTCGCGGGCCGTGTGTCTCTGCGCGAACAGCCGTGCCCTTTCTCACGGTCGAGATCGCGAGGTCGCGAGAGAAGTCTGGCCGAGTCGGGCGTAAAAGTCGGCCTCTCCTTCGGCTAGACACACGCGCGAAAGCGTCCCGGTCTTGCGAATAAGTTACAGTACGAAGTCGCTCGGTACGAGCGACACTTTCTGTTTTAGACGCGAGCCTAACCACCGTGGTGGGCCCACGCGGATAAGCGAAACGACGACACTCTCCGATGATCTTTCTGTCGATACAGCGGGCGAACGCGACCAGCTTTTCGTTTTTCAAGATCTTTTGTCTCCTACTTGCAGCTGATTGAAAGTAAAACTGACCATTTGAAAATAAAATCCACTGTTGCGCCGCAGTTTAAACGTGTTTGATGAAATGGGAAGTGAGAAAAGTCAGTTTGAAGGAGAGCTGAACGTACAGGAGAGATTGACGTTTTTCAAGATTATCTGTAATACTAGAATTCGACGTCTTTCTTTGCAATTTCATTAACACAATCTGATTTGTGTTACATGTCAGTGAATGAAATGAAACGTATTGTTTTTTTTAATCATTATCTTGTATTAACATTATTTAAAAATGATATTCGTAGTATTTGTATAATATTCAAAGCAAAATATATAGTATATTTATACAATTCATAATGTCACATATGCAATGTCGTTTTCTTCAAATTTAATAAATATTGCCATCTAGTGACAGTTTAACTTGTTATAATGTAACCTATATTCTAGACAATTAGTATGCTTAAACTATATTATTAATTAAATTAATATATATTATATGTAATATATTATATTGATATATTATTAGTTAAATTATATCGTGGATCAAAACTGTATTAACTCTCAAATGAAATAAAATCATGCACAGTGTCAAAAGAACAACATTGCTCACGGGTACCCCTACTATTTCGTAAAGGGAATATATATATAGCGATTCGTTGAAATTAATCGAATCAGTATATCGCGACGCGAGTTGACAAGGGAACCGTTCTCAAGGAGAGAATCGCATTACACTGGTTCGACTTTGCTGCACAATCCTCCCTAAATCGCGGGATAAAGAACGCCGAAGCGCCGCTTGCTCGACCACTAGTCGAGCCGCGCGATTATGCAAACGCGTCTTCTGCTTAAGGTTTTCCCGAGGAGCCGCGCGAAACGAGCCCACCTCGGCCTCGCTTTTATTGCCTTACCGAGGAATTGATGGATAAAGAAGGGACATCGAGATCGCGTCGTTCCCCGAGAGTTACGAGTCTATTTGCGACGCGGAACGTATACAGAGAGTCTCTCGCCGGTGTGTAATCTTTCCTCGCGTGTAGTGTAGTTTGCACTACACGCCGGTGAGAAGGGAATTTTATTAACGGCGCGGTTGTTCTGCGTCTTAGGGATTAGAAGAAATCATTCGCTACGTCAAGTGTTTGTGACGTTCGAGAGGGAAATCCGTTGAGATTGTCATTCTAAGCGGCGAGAATGTTCGTACATTTAGGTATTAGGTTAGGCTGCGTGGAGTTGAACCGAAGAACTCTGAATTGGAATGTTTTTTCAATTTTTTTTTTTTAGAAATAAATGCAACTTTGAATTCGCGTCAGTGAAATCTGTACACTGTGCTCGCCACGCTGAATACTGAACACGAGGCAATCAGTGCGTTGTTCTTTCCCTTAAAATTTTCGATAAAAAAGAATCTCTCCGTTATGCGTTACACTGGGTGAAAGGATGCTGGCAAACGATTCCGCAAACGTTGCACGACAAACCCAGTCGGCGTTCGCGCGTCGCCAAAGCCATTGAACACGTTCTTCGAGTCATTGAATAAGAGACGCCGATTCACGGGGGGGAGAACGGGCGGAAAGAAGAAGGAGGCTGATAAATGCCAATGTATACCACCGAACACGTCTCGACGATCCACGATAAAACCTGAAAACCTCTCCATTACGAAAAGACACAACGCGGCGAAAGTATCTCGCTTCTTCTTCGAGGAAGGAAAGAGAAGAAGAGAAACAAGGTCGATCTTCAGTTCGGTGGTTCGAAAGGAAACGAACTGCGGATCGCGCGTTTCGTCGTGGATCGCAGCGCGCCACGCACTTGGAAACAACGCGAAAGATTAAAACGCGGCACCGCGAGTCCCCAGCATTTCCCCCGCCGGCTTGCATACCGCGGCTCGAACGGAACACGGGGGCCCAGTTTAAGTTACGTACGCAGCGATCCTGAGTGACACATGAGAACCGTATAGGACGTGGGACCGGCGCGTCGCTGAGTAGCGTGCCGCATATATAGGTATATAGAGGCACGGCAGGCGCCTTGAATGGAGACCATTAACTTCAAACGTATATTATTCAAGCCATTCAGACACGGGGAAATCGTCCCTGCTCTGCATAAGGACGAGCGTAGAGAAACCGGGGGCCCTAACATGGGGCCCTTCGCTTATGAATCCTCCGCTTGCTGCCTGCATACATATGTATCGTCTATTATCGTGATGCTTGTCCAGCTACTGTCAAGCGGACGTCACCCGCCATCGCTACCTTCCATTCGCCGAATCTAGAGAACCGCGTTTCCTCCTCCGAGTATTTTCATTCTCTTTCTTTCTCCTCTGCGAATAACTTGCGAATAATTTCGTGGACATTTGGTTGTTTCGGTCATTCGTCCTCGGTGTAAGATATAGGTGAAAGTTAGCGTGGATACTTTTTGACAGACAGAAGGAAATATTTAATACTCGTGTTAGTAGCGACAATTAGAATTGTTCGAATGTTTTACTAGTTCCTAGACTTTCAGAAGATGTAAAAAAAAGGGGAGGAGGAATTACGTCATTCAATGACCAATTGTACAATCGACTTTTGAAAGTCGGAGCGTTCGAAAGATGTTGCCAGGAAAAATAAACATTTCCGTCGGAGAAATTCACGCGAGGAGTGAAATTTCGCTCAGAGCGGAATGGACGGTACTTTCTCACAATCGCGCGAGAGACTCCCAGTATTTTACAAGACAAACCTGTGCAAAGGTTTTAAGGTGTTGAAGCCTGGGCCATTCGAATGACCCTAGCTTTGCGCAGAGGAGAAATTGTGAGAAAGGAATGGTGTCGAGGAGGTGGAATGAATCGTGAATTTATCGTGGAACTGAGGGATCGGACTGATAAAGAAGACGGTTGATCTTTTATTTATGTTGGAAACGCCGGTGTCGTAATTGGGATGGATGGTCGTATCGAGAGGATATGGTTTAGCGAGTCGTTACTTAATAAAGACTGTGAGAGAAGATTGGCGTCGACATTTTTGCCTTGAGCTATTATACGATGTGGGAAGGAACGCTTGCTTCGTCCAGTTGGATAAATTAATTTGCCTTCTGATACACGAGTGATCGCCTTCGAGGTAGACACGTATTGAACAGAGGAACGTGAGAACAATGAAGGAAGAAGATATTATATCCCTCCTTGAAGATTTTGCAAAGCCATTAGCTTTGGATTTCACGGATATTTTCAAAATTAAATTCTGGAATTATGGAAGCAACGAAATGCAACAATGTGCAATTAGAGGGACACAAAATATTTTTGTACGTTCGATATATATACGTTTATACGTTGTAGCGAAAATTTGGATACACGTCAGATCTTCTGTCAGCGCACAGTTTCAGCGTCTGGCAAAATGTACGATATGGCGGGAAAATATAATGCTACAGTGAAAACATACAGATCGAGAAAACTCGCCGCTCCCCGTCGGAGGTTTACGTGTTACAACAGCAATTTACCATTGCAAATATTGTTGTACAAACATGCTCTAATCGTCGTAGCTCGAATCACTGGCTCGGCAATCCATCCTAAAAAGCGGCAACGAGACCGAGGCAATCTCACGCTTCTAGCAGCCGCACACCTAGACTCCACATATGGAAGACTCCCGGACGAATCGTTTCGAAACGGTATCAACGAGCAAGGTAATCCGCTGGAAAGCAACGATCGTAAAGGGTCCAACTTTCTCCCGTATTCAGCCAACCTCCTCCTCCTCCTCCTCCTCCTCCTCTTCCTCCTTTCTCCTCTTCCTCCAGTGGTAGCTGCATGTCGGTGCGCTTTTTCGCCAGGCCGATATATACGCGATATACACGCGCTTTCGGCGAGGTCGAGACCGGGAAACAATGGGTCCGGATATGCTCGTGGGTCGTCGTTAAGAATACGGAATCTCCTCTATCGGACGGTATTGCATATTATCTGGCCTGCCAGGGGGCACGCTGGTAGTGAGTATGGGCGAGCCAACGAATTATCATGGTAATCACAGAACGGTAGCCGCTGGTACTCGGAGGTCAGACCGATGCCACTAGATTGCACTGGCCCGAGGTACTCGTAGGTGGACACTGCCTATGGTATCCAGTGGTACTATGGTATCCTGTGGCGTAACACGACTACACTGCAACCACCTCTCGTACCGATTCTATTCCTGGTCGCGCTCTGCCTCTCTACGAAATGGAGTAACGCGTGTACTACAGCGAGTGGATTCCCTACTGGTCGCTTCGAGCGACCGCTGTTTCGCAACACCGAGTACGAGAGTAATTTCGGGGGATCGAACTGGTTTCTCAAACAGGGTTCGCGAATTGTTGTGAAAATCGCGCTTGCGTTGGGATGGAAAGCTTCCACGAAACGGTGGATGTGTGTACCTTTTGTTTCCGCCTCTGCGACGAGAGTAAAAAAGCAATATAAACGAAAAGAATATTATACAAAGTATATACAGATGCTTATAAGATAATTACAATACACCTCTGACAATGAGATGAAGAAGTTTTAAATATCTACATCTCTCTTTCTGACAAACGTGTACTATAAAAAAGAAAATGGAAAAATTTCGAGAATAATCCACCGTTCGTTATTTATTTATAAAGTTGGTTGGCCATTAAATTAAACGACGAGAGTGCAAATAGACGATCACGGGGAAGAAACTCGCCCGTTCGGATTGAGAATCGCTGGCTGCCCGCGGAGATAAGAAAGTCGTGATCCCGGGTAGTGCAGCACCGCATCGTAAGAGATACACATCGCGTATGCTCCGAATTAATAAATAATAATGCAATATTGTTGGCTGGGCCGACTCGACCTACCGGTCAACTGCCGCGCCGCACGTATCGGCTCCGACTAAAAGATTTTCGCTCGCACGTTCGATATGGGCATCTGTGCTTGATGTTTTTCTCGTTTTACGACATATTTTCTGTTCAATAAAAATTCGACGACCGCGTCAGCGATCAGTCACGCCACAGTCTCTCGTAGTTTATTTATCAAAAGTTTTGCGAAACAGTGAATATAGTTGGATAAAATTGTGCAAAATTGTACTACTCGTAACTTGGTATTTCTACCTTGAAATATTCACCGATGTTTTTATTTTAAAAGAGCTAAAGTTGAAGGCTATTTTCATCCGAGGCAGATACATTTATCATCCAATTAGATGATAATTTGTTAGAGCGCAGCAGTTCACGTGAAAGGATTACAGTCAAATCGATCTTGGTGTATTTACACCTGTTCTTAGGAATTATCTTTAAAAGACAGACCAGCAGAGATCTCTGCGAATTTGATAAATCCGCCAAGGTTGAACTCGCGGCTCTCCTAACTCTGTGTTCTATGCCTCTCGATCTCGTTCAACGCGTCCGCGCGAATACGCGCACACATTGTAATCCGTACGTTTCTATTATCCGTAATGAGCGTGAACTTTACCTCGGTACATGACAGTGATAGATCATTTCGCTGGGATTTTTTTCACCCCGATGCAACCGGTGCAACACAACCGGCGATGCCGGCGAAACCGCGCGCGAATAGCATTTAATAGTAAAACAAGCCGACTATAAATTAACCGCGGGCCTGAGGTGCGTGTAATCGCTCGCTAAATGCATCCGGCGGCCGTAATCACATTCCACGCAGGTCGCAGCCAGCTGAGAGGTATCAAGCCTTGAAACGCTTTGGCGAAACCGTGAAAAACAGTTCGGCAGGATCGTCATATCGGGACGGACGAAAGAACGGTCGTTAAAACTCGTTTGAAACGTTCACGTACTTTAATATCGGCCGGTCGATTTCTTGCTCCCGCGAGTCTTAAACGCGTCGCATCAATCCAGACAAAAGTCATTGCCAAGTGTAATTTATCGTGGAAACACGATCTTTCTTCTTAGAAAGAGACACGCGCCTTTCATCGGCATGGAAACGTTTTCATAAGCTCGTTTGCTTGGTGAGAATCGGGATTTAGATGGTGTCGCGTAACCGATGGTATAATCGAAAAGGAGACAACGAAAAAATTGGTTGAACAGCAAGAATCAGAATCTTTTTACAATTCAGAAGCTCCGTTGTGATTAATTTTGGACTGAACAGGAGTGAATAATTATTCCATCAGCGAGAATGAATCGAAAAATAGTGGAATAAAGCTTTTTCACTGAATGCTTCGTTTAAGATAATTTTCTAACTGAATGTCTGTTCAAAGTCTATTTTTTTTTTTTTTTTTTTGAGAACGGTAGCTGAAATAGGATAAATTTCACTTATTTTTCAGTCTGGAATTTGTCAAACCCAAATACGCTCGACTCAGTTTTCTCCAAAAATGAAGAAACGAGACTGTAACGTCTCCAACGAAGAAACGTTACGGTCTTGATGCTTTCGTAAGTAAGAATCGCGGAGGAAGAATTTTCTTCTGGAAACTTAGTGCAGAAATATTATTTTTCGTGTTGAAGCCTTGCTTCGTTGCATCAAATGACGAATCGGATTTTAAGTATCTTCCAGTGCATCGCAAAGCGGTTGCAACATTCTTTTGTCAAACACAGAATCTTCTAAACCAAAAACGTTAGGCTTCTTATCAGCACGAAAGAAATCTATAATTTAATTTCATTAAACTGAACACTGATGAATAAAAGTTATACATAATGTTTCAATGTTTTAAATAAATGAATTAATTTTACAATTTCAGTAGATTATGTTCATCCCTTAGAATTGAAAAGAAAATCGTAAGGCAAGGGATTAAATTGATACAATTTCCCAATCAACGTGTATTAAACAGACCCGCTGTCAGCGGGGAATGGCAGTGTCGCAGTACTGTCAAAGTGTCAGTAATTCGATAGAAGTGTGAGAATTGTCAGATCCTACCTAACTTTCAACTAAATCAACTACGAGTGGCAATCAGTTTCAACGTGTCCCTGCGAAATTAACCTCTTGCGCTGGAAATTGCAACTCAGTTTTAAGTATATTGAAATGTAACCCAGGCAGAACAAATGATAAATTTATTACTTCTTAGTAATTTCTATCCAGTAATATCATACCGACGGGTTCAAAAGGAAAAAGAAAGCGACGAATCATTCTATACGGTTCGGTCACTCGTTATGGTCCGCGAACCAAGTTGCCAGCGCCAGGAATTAAGTCCATTTTCAATTTTCCAGCGAAACTCGACGTTTCTTTTTCGACTGATTTTTGCAACGTAGAGCACAGCGAAGTGACAATTTTCGAGGTGGAATATACGCCGGCGACGAAGTAAAAATGGCGACGAAACGCGACTGTGGGGTTAGAGAGAAGCGCGAGTCGGGAAGGCGACACGCCACATGTCAAATGTCAGACACAGACGGCGATAAGGATCTCGAGTTCCCCGAAGAAGAAGAAGAAGAAGAAGAAGAAGAGGAAGAAGAAGAAGAAGAAGAAGAGTTCCCCTTGGGGAAGGGTACGAGGTTGTCGGTGTCGGGAGCGACGTGGCTCTCTCGCGTGGACTCATTACCGAGCGTGCAGGATACGTGCAGAATGCGCCTCGGCGTAAGACGACGCTCTATTATGCCGCGAAACAATGGCCGCCGTGGCACGGCCGTCCAGATTGCCGAGAAATGGTTGGTATGTTAAGGAAGCGAACTACCTCTTGGCGACGGGACGGTGTACATGCCTCTTCATAGAGCCGCTGCGTAATGAAATATAATCGGAATATGGTGCAGCACCGCGAGAAATACGACGTGTCGATTCCATTTCCGGTGCTTTCATCGTTTCACGCCCGTCGCCCGCTAGAGTAACCGACGCCATGGAATGTCCATTCCCTCTCTGAAACGGGGGAATCTCTCGCGAACGTGTCAGTGTTAAGTTTTAAATCTCGTCTGTGGTTTGATATTAGTTTCAATTTCATTTAGTAAAAAATTTAGCACCGAATTTAGTTAGAGATAGTGTTGGCCAGTTGATTTGATTTTGCATGAATTTTGAGTTTGAGAATAGTCTTCATTGGACTGTCATATCTTAGCTTCTGTGTTTAATGTTCATGTTTACAACACTATCATGTGACTTATTTTCCTGCCACGTGGTTCGCTGCGATCGTGTACAGTTCATTACTCTGTGTCTGATTACCGTCTATCATTAACGCAAAATTAGTAAATTCTATTTCACTCGAAGCTTCGTAAAGCAACATCAACTTGTACAAACATGTGAAAGTAAATTGTACAAGTATCTTGATTTCAATGAGAAACGATGAATAAATTTCAATCATTTAAGAATTTATTTCCATCGAAATGCTCACGTAAGAATATTTGCAAATAATCCCTCTGTGCAGAGCACTGTTAACTATACTCTGCCCTGGAGCGTTCAGAAAGGTCATGCAGTATACTTTTAACGGTGAATGGATTGTATACACGAATGCGCGAAATTGCTGTATTCTCACTGACCACACGTTTGTAATAGCAAAATCCTCCATATTGGAATGACACGAAATGCGCAGTGAGTCATCTTGATTTACGCAGCAGCGTCGGGAGAGGAAACGTTGTATAACGATGCTTTTTCGATTGATCACCCTGTATTTCTTGAAAATTAATGGCAGATTTAAAAGATTATCCATTTAGAAACTATTACTTAAATTGTACAATACTGTACATTACTTTAGAAGATCTCAATCCTAAGACTTTACTTTACCAATCGCGTAACTTTGTATTTTAAATTTATATCGTTGAATTAAATCGCTAAATTGCATAGAAAATATTTATAATTATAATTGTGAGAAAGATAGTGAACAGAATTGCTAGACCCGATTGATCATCAGCAGTCAAACAAATTTTTCTGATTCGTGACTACTTTCAAACATAGATGTTAATTCTACTAAAGAATTGTACTCTACTGTTTCAATATTCATTTGTTGTATATTCTTTTGTTTCACTAATCGTTCTGCTACCCGTTTCCAAAAGGAAACAGTTAAATTATGCCCGACCAGGATACATCCTCGCGTTGCTGTATCTCCTGTTGCGGTGTTTTATAACGAACAACTATTAACTACCTGCTTTTTCGAATTAAAAAAAAAAAAAAAAACAGCTCCTTGAAACGTCAAACGTGGCGTTTCGTTTTTGTTCGTGCAGTTCGTTGAAAGTTTTAAATTAGCTTTGCCGGAAGAATGATGAAGCGTGTCCGAGACGCGCGTCCCGTCGTTCGCCGGATAACAGTGACTCAAGCGTGATAATTAATTTTCAATTAGGTTGGCGCACACGCGCTTGCCTCTTCGCAAGTTCCTTCGCAAGCATCGCAATAATAAAGTTAGTGGCTCATTTGTAATTAGAGTGATGCTGATCATTCGGCGGTGCATCGAATCGTACCCGATTACTTCTCAGTTCCTTTGCGCGCTGACCGCAGCATCCTTTCATATCCAGCCAGCTATTTCTTTGCCAACAATAAGATCACTGGAAACTAATTAACGTTCCGCGCGCGTGAGTAATAAATTCGAATAAATCACGGTAAATGATTCGCGCACGCATTCGGCGAGGAGAACAAATGAAATCGACGGATGATTGCGCAGCTCGCTGCGCCCTTGATGGAAGTTTGAGTTTCGCGTTACATCTCAGGGGAGATTCACGGTAGCGAAATATCCGTTTGAAGATTTTCAATAACGATTATAATGCATTTGCAAATGGGGTTCGATGCGTAGAATGCGTTTCTTTTGAAATTGCATCTTTGAATGAGCCGTATCTTTGCTTCGTAGCCATTTCACTTTGTCTGTACTTTAGTTTAATTTAGAGATTCGATTCCATTCGTCGGAAAATGATTGATTTATCCAGTGTCGATTCTTGAGAAGGTTCAAAAACATTATTCCAAATATCGCTCGTTGGATTTCGTGACATGATACCGTGGGAAGTTTAATATTTTCCTTATTCACTTAGTTCAACAACACTATTTTATCTTTTTATTTTATGAGAAGATGTTCAATTGAAAAACTAACTACAGATTTTAATTACGGTCGTGTATGAATTTTCTCCTTATTTAGATCGTTTGAAAGTAAAATCAAGTAAGTTTAACCTCTGACATCTGTGAAATGAGATAGTGTGTGACATCTGTGAGATAGAGCGCCAGGGAACGTGATCTCCAGGGAATATGAGCTCCAGGGCACAAGAGCTCCAGGAACCAAGAGCTTCCATAGCTCCCAGGGGCTCCAGGGACTCCAGGGCTCCCAGGGCACTCAGGGTTTCCAGGGCACCCTGGGCTCCCAGGGGCTCCAGGGACTCCAGGGGCTCCAGGGCTCCCAGGGCACCCAGGGTTTCCAAGGCTCTCAGGGGTTCCAGGGGCTCCAGGAGCTCCAGGGTTTCCAGGGCTCCCAGGGGCTCCAAGGCTCCCAGGGCACCCAGGGTTTCCAGAGCACCCAGGGCTCCCAGGGCACCCAGGGTTTCCAGGGCAACCAGGGTTTCCAGGGCAACCAGGGTTTCCAGGGCAACCAGGATTTCCAGGGCAACCAGGGTTTCCAGGGCACCCAGGGCTTCCAGGGGTTCCAGGGCTCCCAGGGCACCCAGGGCATATATATATATCCTCCGACTACAGGCATAGTTGCTCGATATATATATATATATATATATATTGCTTACCAGGCATAGTTGTTCGCCAGCGATCTGAGCGGCTCTCGTTCCTTCCATTTGCTATTTCTCTTTCCACTCGGTTCTCCAGCCTCCCCGCTGGGCTAGGTCAGGCTCGCACCTGCCGACCGCGGGCACCTGCACCTGAAAAAGTACGTAATACACTTTCCAGGATTTGCTGTTTACCGTTAGATCGCCTTATTGTTTATCGTTCTGAGTTTCCCTCCGGGGGGTCCCTCCGGTGGAAAATATCCTACTCGCTGCGCGCCACGATCGTCAGGTAACGAGTGCTCGATTATGGTGGCGCACGCTACGATGGCGCAAGGTCGTCTTGCGACTCTTTAGCTCGGTCGTAAATCGGCCGAGATAAAGAATAAAGGGGAACGGGGAAAATTTGAAATTCATCGCGCGAGGCAGAACGACGCCTCGAATCCGTTTCAATTCCGGGCGTTGAATTTCGATTAAATTGGAGCGTGGTGTGCCTCTGCTTTTGTAAACTGGTACTATTCGATGGTGATATTTCTTGAAGATATCTAAGATTATAGATGATTATGTGAATCGAGATTGCGAACTGGATTTCTGTGGCATGAGTGATTAGACGGATTTGAAAGCATTGTGATCGCATTTTTTGGTAGTGTGCGAAAAGTAAATTACAGAGTATTTTTGCCTGAGTATTTCTATTTTATTACAATAGTACTAATAAATAATAGTACTAGTATATTAGTACTAGTATATTAATAATAAATAATAGTATAGTAAGTAATAGTACTAGTAAATAACAGCAAATAATAGTAATAGTATAGTACTAGTATAATAATAGTAGTACTAAATAATAGTAATAGTATAGTATTAGTATAATAATAGTAATAATATGCAATAGCAAATAAACTAGGATTATCGACGATTAAAGAACAAAACTTGCATTGAAAAAATGAAAAACACATCTTTGATAAAATTCATCGTCGTCGCTTCGCTGTTACGACGATAACCTCGAAGTTAATTTCCACATCGATCTTCCACTCGTCGCCAGTATCCGATCGATCCTTCATCGAACCCAATCGGAATATTCATCGCGGCTGTGTTGCGAAATAAATGTCTCGATTTAACAACCGTGATCTTCGATCCTCATACACGATTCGTCTGTTCGACGTTTGAAACAAATACATATACAGCGTATATTGCGAAATGGTCGGACAATTCGACCGGTGGTTTCGTTTCGAGCCGCCTCGGATGTCACTCAATCGGGGCGATATTTCAACGGGGCTGGCGAACAGAGAAAGTGGGCAAGCAGGGAACGACGTGGATTCTCTCTCTCGCGAGAGAGAGAATCGTCAAACACGGGAAGCGCATCGCTCGTTAGCGCAATAGCGGCTCTAAACTGTGGGAAATGAATCGGTGAACGCGCGCGCTGCACGTTTGCGTTGCTACGCCGGTTTCATCGTCGATATACACGTTCGGTATATAATCGCGGCTATTCGCCGCGGTCGATACGGCACGATTTCTATATCGACGATTTCGATATCGTTCGATAAACTGCGACGATAGGAATAATTATATTAAGCACGAACGATTCGTATGATGCCATCCTCGTTGTTAGCTTTTAGTTGCATAATTGATCTGAGATCGATTGAGAAAGGGAGATCAACCTCGAAGTTGGGTTTTCGCGTCTCTGACGCGAGCGGATTATGAACATTTAGTAGAATTCAGAAGATTTAGACTTTCTGAACAAGTATCATTGAGTAGTAGAATTTAGATTTTTTGAGAGAGGAGATACTGACAAAGAGTGATATTGAAATACGTAGTATTTGATTCGTACGCGATATTTTTGTACGAAATATAATATTAACGAAATTTCTTTCCATGAAATTTAGCTTGCTATCTATATAATAATAATTCTGATAATATTTAAAATTTCGAGAATCAAAAAAGCTATCGACACAACAGAGCTTTCTTCGCAGCTCTATTATTATGTACTTGATAGAATATCAAATATTTTTAATGGTTCAAAGACAAGTCTTTATCTTTATGTTTTGTATCATTTCCAAAATGATATTTTGTAAACAACATTCTGTCATTAAATACAGATCAAGTACAAAAACTATTTATATTCCTTGTATCGACGTTGGAAATTGTGCATATTACTTTCGTACGTGATGAACTATGGAAATAGACTTTGCTAATATATCATTCGCTTTCATAATGATATCGCCAAAAAA
>NW_025110608.1:803737-838024 GCF_011392965.1 Frieseomelitta varia | reverse complement strand
AAAAAAAAAAAAAAAAAAAAAAAAAAAAATAGCTGTGCCAACAACTTTTTTGACATACTGTATTTGTAAAAAAGTATCTCTGTGTTTAACTCACAAAAGTATTTGTATATTTATTGCAGCATTTACACAAGAAAAAATTAATTGGATAAAAGTGCTTCTCGTAATCACTGTGTCTTCTACAACGCGCCAGTTATTAATCACCAACGTTCGAAGTTCGTCCGAAAGCTACGTACCGCACAGTTGAGAAAATTCATAAATTCCTGATCCATGAACTTCGTTCTTTCGAACCTGATCACGGAGCAACGCGAGTAAACGAACCAAGTTCGTTCGAAGAGTTCAGTTTCTTGAAACGGAACGATATAAATTTCCTCGGTGCGTTAGATACCGTAATGTTACACACCGTGTGGAGAGATTTATCTATCTAACGTTTCTCGTTCGGTGCCCTCGTCGTCGGTGGTTGCTGATGCGTAAACGCAGATTTCGTCGAGGTTAGCCGTCTGAGAAAGTTAAAATTCCCCGAGGCGTTCCCTGAGGGTCCAATTATCTCTTCTGCATATTCGCTAATAACAGCTGGCTTGGTTAGCGATTGGTCCATTCGTCCGGGTTTGTTTGCCGTTTCGAGTTTCTGCAGCTGCTTTCAGAAATCTTTTTCGTTCCACCGATTTCTTCGAACGTTCGTTTGCTTCGTCGTCGGAACGAATCGAAATTTCACGACCCATCGACGAACCCGTACGCAGTACGTTTCGTCGTCGATTACGCGCAGATTATTGCACGTAATGATACTATCGATACTATCGTATTTAGCTCCTCATTTTATTCAGATTATTGTGGCGAACGGAATCGAAAGGTTTCGAGGCATCCCTCGAGCGGCCAATTATCTCTTCCGCGTGCGCATCGATGATTACCAGTTTCTAAAGTAGATCAGAGATCTTCCTAACAATAAGTTCCTACGGTTCGCTCGAAGATTTATTGCCCTTGCTATTTATCGTGCGAGTTGGTATCTGTTTCCTTGCATTCTGTCTCGTGCGAGCTCGCGAGCCTCGCGAAAGGAGAACTCCGCTTTAGACTTTTAGCGTCGTTTTCAACGTTTCTGACAAAATATCTCACGAAGAATAAAGAAGAAAGGGACAGATTTTCATTTCGTTTTTGACTCTCGTTAATCTCGTTATTCTCGTTTTCCTTTCTTTCACGCAACACCACGCAGAAATGCCAATTGTTCCCGATGGTAACGTTTCTCCCAGAATCTCCAGTTCTCGTTGGCATATTTTTACCCTCGGCGATATTGTAACTCTCGAGTCCTCGTCAGGAACACGATCCTCCTGTTTTCGAAGGAATGGTCCGTTTTCATAGGCGCGCGGGAGAGCGTGACTCGCGCACGGAACCCGTCTCGCTCTATGCAGATTGCAAACAAAGACAGAAGTTTTAGAGGGAACCCCCGAGCATCCAATTATCTCTTCCGCATGTTCGCTAATAATTGCCAGTCTAACCCCAGCTAGCGGTGATCCATCGAATTGATTTTCCTCCGAGTTTCTGCAGCTGCTCGAGACGCAGCAGCCATGAGTGTCGTTGCCATGGGCCTGGCCTCTCTCTTTCTCTCTCTTTCCCTCCCTTCCTTCTTCTTCTTCTTCTTCTTCTTCTCTCCTCTTTCTCTTCGTCCAGCCTTTTCTCATCCTTTCGTCGCGTTGTTTCTCTCTGTACGCGACGAAATCGCGACGAACTCTCGAGCACTCTCGAGGGTCAATTAAAATACCGATGACCATCGTCTCGGGCAGGATTTACGAGCGTGCTGATCCTCGGTTCTGATCGTTCATCCGACAGTTAGCTGGTGTCGAAGTCCACGGCCGGGATGGCTCGTTGCGTTTATCATTTGCATTGCCAGCTATGCACCGTGCGGATCTTGTGCGTCCCGGGTACCACGAGCTTTGCCTCGCCGTTTCCTTTCTTCCTCCTCGGTTTCTCGGGCCTCGAGAGAGCGCTACTTTGCCAAGCGAGGTACACTTGGCTCGCTTCTGGATCTTCGAGCCTCCAGCCACACGGAGTTGCTGCTTGCTGCAAGTTGCCAGCGGATGCTTGCTCGGATCCGCGAATATTCACGGATATAAACGCGAAACGCACTCGCTGGCTGCGAGGATTCTCTGTCGGCCTGAACGCGGAATTGCGCTCGAAAATCTTTCGTTGCGTTCTCGGGTGATGATCGAGTCGGATAACGAGTCGGAAGATTCTCAAATGGTGAGAGATTCTCGATAATCAACTTCGTCCGTAGTTGCGAGCTGAAAGTCAGCGTTAATAATTTTCAACAGTAGATGCGACATTTGATCAACATGTGCGTTTGTTGAACTAGAAACAAAGTGACAGTCCAGACTGGATCTCTCGATTCCCACTTATTTCAAGCAATCTCAATGTTTTGGCAATCTACGTGTAGCGATTCACTCGCAAAGTACGTCATACTCAATTTCGAGTACACTTGAAAGCTACTTCTAACAGATTCCTACCACTCAGACCGTCGTAATGCATCAGACTCGCTTCGAGAATTTTTTGTTCCAAAATATAGTAATATTTTTTCAGTTTTAAGTATATTTAAGTGTAACCCAGGCAAAGTAAATAAAACATTTATTACTTCTCAGTGATATCACACCGAATTATCGTGTACGTTTTGGTCACTCGTTATGGTCCGCAATCAATTGCCAGCGCAAATGGTTAACCTTTTGCGCTCGAATGACGTGCCACGCACGTCGAGAGAACTTTTTGTCCCAAAATTGCAATATTTTCTCAGTTCTAAGTATATTTAAGTAAAAACAAAATAGGCAAAACGAATGATAGGATTATTACTTCTCAATAATTTCTATCCAGTAGTATCGTACCGACGAGTTCAAGAAGAAAGCGACGTATTATTGTGTTTACTGGGTTTCGGTCACTCGTTATGCTCCGCAATCAGTTGCCAGCGCAACGTGGTTAAACGTCAGAAAAATCGCGTCGAATAAATCTCGGTTAAACGCGAACGAGTTATCTGGCTTATGCAAATGTAAGGCACTAATTTAAGTTTCTTTGAGAAAGAGAGAGAGAGAGAGAAAGAGAGAATTGGTTGGCGTGGTCGTCGGCGCTTGCTTGGAAGTCGCGGACGATATCGAAAATTCGTGGAATACGAGATAAAAGCGGGTCTTCAGTAACGATAGTTGAACCGGCCGCGTAATAAATAAACGAAAGTCCCTAATGGATCTTAAGCCGGCAACAATGGCTCCGGCCGGCTCCTGGACGTGTTTACGAACACGGAGCTAGCCGGGCCGCCTAGTATGCAGATCCACGCCACGTGTACTCGCATATGCCTGTGGCGGCGATGCAGATCTGCGGAACGCGTATACGCGTGACGTGAACATTTGTGCATCCACGCAGAGTGAGAAAGAGAGAGAGAGAGAGAGAGAGAGAGAGAGCAGATGCACGCATTCACAAACGCGCACGGATCGCGTGCATTAGCTACGTTGGCACGCGATTTCCCGATGCTGCGCGGATTTCAAAATGAATCGCTGTAACACAACGGGGCCCCGCCCTTTTCGCTCTGTCCGAGAGTTAAACCTTCACCGAATTGTGAATGTAATCTGGCCGGGATCTGATTAAAACTCAAACACGTGTACTCGGATTCGTTTTAGCCGGAGATGTGAATAAGATATAATTTATCGGGTTCCGGTGTCTTTCATTCGTATCGGCTGTTGTACGTTAGACGGTTTTCAAGAGTACATACGAAGTACATCAGAGAGAGAAAAAGAGAGAGAGAGAGGTTTCGAATGTTAGTTTTACTTGTTGAGACAAAGAAAATTTCAAGGTTCGGGTCTAAACCCACGCAAATGAATCTTATGTTAACAGATCGTAATAGCGAGAAAAATTGTCTGCATCTGAACGTATATTTTTGTTCAAGGACCTAAGTAAACGTGTTACAACATAATAGTAATAACTAAATAGCAATAACTGCGGATTTTAGGAATGCACGTAATATGAAAAAATATTGAAAATTTTTATAATATTTTGATAGGTAAAACAATTTTCTACCCGGGTTCGATCTTTTCGATTATATTTCCAAAAATACAATTTTGCATAAAAATCCGCGGTTATTCCAATAACAACAATAATGTACACGATTTTACAATACAATTTTGAAATATGATTTTACAAAAGAACGGTGTGATCGTTCTCCGTTGCGAAAATCTCTTTCGCTTCAAACGTTGGAAGATGATGAGAGACAGGGAAATTACGGAAATAACAACTCACACGAACGAAGATGGAAGATGGAAGATAGCTTGTCGAAACGTGTTAAAGACCAGCGAAGAGAAGAGGAAGATTTTGGAGCTTGTGACTCGGAACATCGTTATATAGGGTAATTCCGCGTACCTTATCTGCAGAAGCAAAGTGTGACACGTGGATGTTGAGTTGGTCGGCCGATAACAGACTCGTAAAATCGCAACACAGAAGTCACATTTGCTAGTGATTTACGCGCGCTTAGGGAAGGTGCATTAGAAGATTGCTCCCGGCACGGGAACGAAAGAAAAACCGTGCTCTTTCCATTCTCGGTAGACGAACCACCAAGGGTATCGCGTTCATTCGCTCCCTTATCTATCCTACCTGCCAGCTACTAGAAGTACCAGAACGCCCGTTCTTTCTGCAACACGTTCCACTCGAACGAAGATTTTCATGGTTCCACGGTCTCGGTACGGCAGCGGTGCCGTGCTTCCGTATCGTGCCCCGATAATTTTGACGAGGCTTACACGGTTTTGGTATTAATATTCAGAGAGTACGTGTTCCGATATATACGGGACAGCGATAACAGCGACCGTCGGGCTGATTGAACTTCCGAGCCGAAGTGTTGTGCACGTTTCAACGAGGATTGCTTTCGGCGTTTCGTCGATAAATTTCGCTGGTTGTTGGCTATTTATTGAATCACGGTGGTGCCGGTGCCGGTGCATGTGGCCGAATCGTGAGAATCAGCGCTTGCTTCGAGAGGTTGAGTAGCAAAGCGATTGAGTAGCAAAATGTACACGTGTTTGTAAATTGCGATTTTTAAGTTAAAGTTTGCTACGTCAATTTCTGAAATTTTCGTCTTTTTAGAAATTTAGATATTTTTATTTTTTGTAATCGAGTGTCTATTGTCTCTTTTTTTTTTTTTTTTTTTTTTGACAATCTCAGGATCTTCAATACGTAACGCTGCGTTGCCTAAATGAGGATGAAAATTTCAGAATTCTCTCCTTCACGAATCTTAAAATTTCCATAAATATTCTAAATATCTTGCAACTTGCGTCCAAAACAGTACAAAGTCTTCCTTATTACGTATTAAACTAATCCTTAAACACCTAAAAGTAACAATCATTTTTTCCATCCTCTCGTCTCGTCGCAGCGGTGAATCTTCTCGATCTAACGATCGGCCGAAGCAAACCAAGCTAACCAAACTTCAAGATTTAAAAATCACAGGTTTCGATCGACAAATGCACTCTGTAATTGAGATTCGCATGAGACTCAGGTTCCCGTGGGTTTACTCCTTTTCGTTCGGAACTGCAAATTAAGCCTCGAAGATACTCGGGGAGAGATACCTACCACTGGCGTCACGAAATTATGTTCACTGTTGTTCCAATTGAAGCTACGATCTAGGAAAAAGAACGAGGCAGATGCAGCTGGCGGAGGACGAGATAAGCAAGTCTGTCTACACGCTCGAAGCGAATTAGCAGGCGATATGAATGTACATACGCTGTCTAATAAGGACGGCTGGTCCGATTGCGAGACTTCCTTTGCAACCGTACCGCCAACTTGCATTAGCGATTTTTCCATTCGGCAGCTTGAAAAGTAAGTCTCTTCCCAATTGATTCAGCAAGTTTTTCGTTTTGGTCGTCAGTTGGTCAGTGACGAAGAACAAAGAACGATACTTGTTCTTGTCACGGTTATTAATATTCCATCAGGTGGCTGTTTCACGACGAAAATCCTATGGCGTTTGCTTTCTAGAATTTTACACTTTGATTTAACGGAGGTTTGTCGTGTGCATCTTAAGCATAATTTGGATATTCCTGGCTGATATTAAATAGATATTTAATTTTGATTCCAAGAGCAGTTTGGAGTGATTCAACGGTATCTTTCCAATTTTCTGTAATTTAATCGTTAGCGAAATATTATTAGTAACACAGCGATGAAAATTAGTGATACAGACTATAGACTTTTGAACTGGAGGAGAACATTAGGCACAGATTGGAATTATTATTGTTTCGTGTTTATTTAAACATGGTTATTACCGAAGACGATTAAAATTAATGTCGTTGCTCCAAAAAATTCGTTCTGATTTCATATCAGTGATAGATTATTATATTTTACAAGCTCGATTTCACGCCTCTTCGCCGAAGAAGCGAACGAGAATTGAACGAGATTGCAAATATAGCTAATAAACGAAATACACTGGCAAAACAGAAGTGTAAACGCGTTTCCAGCTGTCGTTGCCCCGGTGGAACACGATGAATTTCAACAAGGAAAGAAGTCGCGCGAGGATCGCCTTCGTTCTATACTTTGCACGTCTTCTTTCCAAGCCCATGGGAGTAGAGTTATTTTTCGCGGGAATCCATGAAAGGATGCCGCCGCAAGCGTGAAATCAACCGATCTCCTTCCCTCGGGTTTTCTTCTGTAATCTAAGATCGGGCGAGTTTCGAGCGAGAGAAGAATATCGTACAGTTGCAGCATACGTTACTTATTTCAACAGTTACGCGAGCACGTTCTTTTTTTCAACCCTTCTACATCATTCGGACTACTTTCGACCGAATCGGAAGACTTCTTTTTGTCAGAAATTTCAATTTTATGTTAATTACTTTCGTGTTTACTAGTTTCACTTGTTCTTTTTATTGACAAAATAATGGAATAAATTAAACAAAGAAATATTCAAAAAAAAGAGTCTAAATATTTTCGTCAGCTCGTGTATACTCAATTTTATATTTTTTTCTTCAAATTCTAATGTATTTTATTCATAGATATAAAATTATTCATTCTTGAAGCATAATTTTCATTTCGAGTCAAAGAGAACGGCAAGATTGTATACATATATATATATATATTTTTCTTTTATTGAAACTAAAGTGAGATTCGAGAACGCGGCACGAACTTACGAAATCGATTTTAATTAGTTTTCGACGTAATATGTTGTCGAACGGTTTAAGGAAAGTGTTGTATTAGCCTGTGAATCGGCTATTTAGCCACTTCTTGTTCGACGTGAGCGCGCCCCGATCGCGTAACATATGTTTGCAAGCAGGTAAATTGCTAGATACACTTGGCGCGTAATGAACGATGACACGTTAAATTAGAAGTTACTGCAGCATTGTTTCGCCACGCGAAAGTATGCGACACACGCGAAACTGTTGTTCGTGCGCCATTAAACTGCGCGAGAAGAAACACAGAATACGGGAGCAAAGACAGTTTCAATTCGCTTCCGCGATGCAAAAGACAAATTCGTGTACGTGTATCGACACTATCGACTGTTTGTTCATTTCCACTTTCACGTTTTGATACTGTTAAAACTTTCAATATATACAGGGTGTTTCGTAACTTGTGGCACCCACTTAGGGAGCTGATTGTACGCCTAAAAATTATGAAAAAAAATCATATAAATATATGTCCTATCTGTCTTCGTTTATGAGATATAATGAATTTTATAAACAGAGCAAACTCTAGTAAGCTAGTTTTACCAGGGATGGTATATTCAATTTTCATAATAATCATAATTGGGATGAAGAAAACCCACGTGTTATTGTGCATTCAAGACATCAACACCAGTTTAGTTTAAATGTATGGGCAGGAATAATTGATAAATTTTTAATTGGATCTTTTTTTCTTGATGGGAAATTAACAGGCGCAAAGTACGTTGATTTTTTGAATACGCGTGTACACGAAATATTAGAGGAAGTTGCAGTCGATATTAGACTTCGTATGCGGTTTATGCATGATGGAGCTCCGCCTAGGGAATTTTTAAATCAACACTTTGCAAATAAATGGATTGGTCGTGGATGTCCTATTGCATGGCCTGATCGTTCTCCGGATTTGAATCCATTAGATTTTCATTTGTGAGGACATTTAAAATCTATTGTATACGCAACATCGATTGAAAATGCTGAAATACTACGAAATAGAATAGAGCGAGGCTTCCGGCAAATTCGAGAAACACCAGAATGAATGACAAAAGACGCGTGCAGGCTTGTCTTCAAATGCAAGCTGGTCACTTCGAGTATCTTTTGTAAAAGTAATTAAAATAGAAAACTCACTATATCTTGTAAACGAAGACAGATAGGACATATATTTATAGGACTTTTTTTTCATTATTTTTAGGCGTACAATCAGCTTCCGAAGTGAGTCCCACAAGTTACGAAACACTCTCTATATATATAATAAGATTTTTTTTGTAGTCGTGTTAATGGCAGCTTGTTGCGCGGATTGTGTTCTGCGAAACGCGGTAAATCTGTTGATCGAACGTCTAAATAAACGGCGATGCCGTCGTGAAACGTAATAACCGGCGAATATATATATATATGTATATATTCCGGTGATGAGCTCTCTCCACCGGCGGATCACGTTTGCGTCGGCGTAAACTGACGTGTTTAAAGGAGGACACGCTCATTTGACTTCTCACCTCCATCTCCGCTTTCCGGTAAGATCGTCCGCTCGGTTTTTTAATTATTAGCTGGCAAAGCGCGTTACGCGCTTAGATGCGCCCGCGACACGGTTCGCTGTCTCGTTGCTACCGAGCCGTAACGTGATTTCCAGTAAATTACGTGTCAAGTCGTTCGACTAGGCGCTACACGACGGAATCCAGCATGAAAAGCTCGCGTCGATTCGCTCGCTTCATCCTGGTACCGTTTAGGTAAATTTAGTATCTTGACAGGAGGAGGGTTTCTTAATAGGAGCGGATAGAGAGAAATTTATGCGAAATTTATTCGACACATTCGTTAGAAGTTTTTGTAACGTTAAAATCCTTTAAAATCGCAGAAATTGGTACGCAGAATGATATACTTAAACACGCTGATGTTATTTTTTGTTTAGTAATTGTTTTTTTTTTTCTAATAAAGTGTACTAAAACTTTGGAGCATGTTGAAGTTTCGAAAGTTTTATTAGAAGAAAAATAATCCATATCGAAACTGTAGCTGATTACATTTGAAAGTTTGATATTGAAATATTTTCGTTCGTATAAAAGTTCTTAAAAAATGTATTTTAGTAATAATTAAAAATTAATAATATTATTAATAGTTAAAGGTAATGAAGATGAATTTTTAAAAAGATGAATAAGTAAAATTTATTTTGTACCTTCTGTATCACGGTTAATTAATTAATTTTAATAATTTTCATTATCTCGAAAGTAATTGATCTAAATATATATGTATATTTTTTTTGTGAAATAAAAAAAAAATATATATTCAGAAATTAAATGTTTGTCGTATTTATTAATATCTATTTTTTTTAATAAATTTAATTTATATATAATAATAATACTGAAATATGTATTGGACATTTCGTTCGAAGAACGAAGAATGCTCCGAACTTCTGAACAACTGTCTATACAATAAAAATGACGAAGAAAATAACGACTCTCTCTACGCTGAAGATAATGAAAATGAAAAGAAATATCACTTCAATTTAAAAAAAACTCAGAATTACTCAAAGAAGATAGATACTAATAACAAGAACATTAAAGCTACAAATTAAATACACTCAGACTTAAACGAATGAACTAAATCAAACGAATGAACTCGATCAAAAGCTCGATAAAATCATTACTCGGTAAGAAGATATCGTAATCTCGAGCCAGATATCGAAAGTGTCATCGACAATCGACATTCGCTATTAACACGCTACATCTCGAACGTTAAAGACACTCGGAAGATCCTCTCTTGGTGTTCTCCGCGATAACGTTGGAAAGCTTCGCGAAAGGAAAGTGTCCGATCGATTTGGAACCGAAGACAACGACCGCAGGAGCTGCGTTTGCAACCTGTAAGCCGAACTGTGTCACATCGAGAGCTCGATAGAGATGGAAGAATCTTCGAAGAGAGAGAGAAAGAGAGAGAGAGAAAGAGCGCGAAGAAACCGTTGATCGAGTCGCGATTCACCAGATTCGACCGGCCTTCTGCGGTCGATCGACGTTGCACGACATTTCAACGATCCGACGTGCGGTTACCCTTTCTTAAGAGCTCACCCGATATTTGGTTACACGTTGCGGGTATCGTGCACCTTGTTACGTGATAGGCCAACGAATAACGCAAGAAATACCTCGAATGCCAATCACCCATCTCGATGTTAAGCCTCGTCCTTTCTTTCTCCCTACGTTTCTTTAACTTTCATCATATTTTTCACTCGATAAATGAAACTGTCACTTGGACTCGTTTTGATAATTGACAATCAACAGGTGATAGGTTAAGTTATGTTTGTATGGTGGGCAGCCATAAGTTGAGAGTCGTTTAAACTCAGCTTGACGATTTTAGACAGTGATTTTGTTAGTCATCTGACTAAAAATTGTCTGAGATAAGTGAAGCTTTATCAAGCAAGGTCACGTTGTAATATGTTGTCCGCCACGTGACGTGTGTTTCACGGAATGGAATGTTTCATTTTTTTTTTTTTTTTTTTTTTTTAATATTATGTTACAACATATAAAGGTGCAAACGGAAGGCACATTTTTCATTTCATGGTATAATTTAAAGCTTTTCTGTTACTCATCTTATTTCAATCGTTCTAATATATTCCTCTGGTGAACAGACAAGAGGGTACAAGTCAGTTAGTTTTGCAGGAAGGCAAAATGTATTCCTGTACTTAACGTGAGAGTTGACAACATCTCACGAAATATACATCGTTTCTCTTTCGGAAAAATATTGGCTCATATTATTTTCATCAAAATTTAACCGTCCACCAGAGATTATTCACCGAGTCTGACGTTCAACATTGTTTTTACTTCGAATCGCCAACAATCAAGATTCAAGCAACGATCCAACGATCCAACGATCCGTTCTCTGTTATATTTCTTTCTGAATGTTCTTCAGAGCGCGACTACCTAGGGTGGAATTTTAATAGCGACCACGTAGTTTCTTCTTTCTGTTTCTGATAGCGATCGGATAGAATCGGTAAACAAATATGGCATGAGCTGGCGGAGTGCGTGTAATCCTAGGTGCACGTATACGCGTGCACACTGCTGACCCGTCGGAACGTTCAATTCGCGTTTCTTCTCTATATTATCTCTCGTAATTCTTTCCACTTGTTTCCAGCGTTTTCTTTTTTTTCTCTCTCTCTTTCTTTTTCCAACATTCTGTGAATGGCAGAACCGAAGGGCTCGTTAGTACCTAATTAGCTGTGGCTAATTTCTGGACAAACGAACCACTGTACTCGCGAAGAAGAACTCGAACGATGAAAACTCGGTGATACGGTACGTTCGTTAGCTGCCGCACGACGTCCGGGAGCCGGATTTCGCAAGAAATTTCAAATGTGCAAGAACTTGAAAAGCCTAAATTTGGTCGTATCGTAATCCATGCTACATTTGTGGAACAAACGCTCGCCTTATACGTCACAGAGTAATTTTATCGTAAAACAAAATCTTTGGTATCTCGATATCGTCCTCACCATCCCTTGATGTTTTATTGATTGATATTTGTACCGATCGAATGGACTTTTACGTGAAATTAGAACAAAGAGCGTACGATTAATTACCATAGCCACCAAGTGAAAAATGATCGATTCGTAGTAATTTTTCATTAAATTTCATGGATGAAAAGACACGGCTTTACAGATCTGAGTGACTTTTGAAGTTTCCTTGTATTTCTTGCACTTTCATTTTTCTGATTTAACTGGACTTTTTTATTCGTCTTACAAACAATGACGTGTTCCTTATTGAAATAGAAACCTTCTCCTTCTCGTTTGTCTGCAAATTTTATATTTTAGTCCTTTGGTAATTCTAACGTTAAAATTCTCGCTATAACTTTAGATAAAACGAATAATAATAATAATGATAAATGTATGTTTCTGTTTTTCTAATCGTGTCCATAAAATTAAGAATCTGCATCCTAGTGACAAATAAAAGAGGTTTACATACGACAACACGTACGTTTCGATGCATAAAGCGAGATGAGGAAGATGTAAATGGAAGGAAAACTGATAATTATGCAGGCATTGCCCTGATCAACGAATATCATTACGCCGATCTTGTTGAGAATGGCACTTGTCGTTCATTTACACTCGTAAACGAGTAGTTTCATCTTGCAAACGAGGTTACAGCGTCGGGTTATTATCATTTAATTTACTCAGAGACTGTTGTCCTCGTTGATGGAAGATTCTTGTTGTCAGTAACGTTAAAACCTGCTATTTTATTCGCCGTTTCTAAATGTTTGCACCGCGAAACGAAAACCTTGAAATTGAAAAAAAGTATCCTTGATGAAGAGATGAAACATATATAACGTTACAACGCGGCGTAAAACGTATGTCAGTGCGTCCATTAAGCGAACAAAAATTCTCGCTGCTTTCAGAGACGAAGACGAAAATTCATGATCGTCGTTAACGTATCACGTGTTTTAAACAAATATCATTTTATTACCAGAGAATACTTCGAGTTTGAAGTAAACTTATCAACAGAATCTACGAAACAAAATGCGAAAAGGGTGTGTGTGAGGGTGTCTGTTGCAGAAAATGCATACAATCTGGAGAATTACGTGAAATGCCTAAAGTATTATTTATGCAATAATATTTCTCTCTATATTTCGTCGATTATATTATATACAAGAATATAAACTATTCTATTTATCATCGAATAAATTGACACTTGATTTTCACAAATCACACAATTGTGCCATGCCTGTTCCCCAATTTCCACAATTAACGCATCTTAATATATTTTCTCCGAATGAACTCTTCAAGTCCTCCTGAGTTGCTCTCTCATCGTTTCACTTTTTCACACGACTGTTGACTTGACACCAGAACTACCAAAGTGACCAATTTATAATTCGTTCGACAAAACAGTGTATTTTTAAAGATTTAAATAATTTTTCACAATAGATTTTTTCGAATAGATGCTCGTATATTTATAAGTTTCTATATTTTTTTCTTGTTATTTTCGACACGTCTCTGATGGAAATTTTATGCTTTGGTCGTTGCTAGTTTCAACATCACCAATTTCACCGCAAACAGGTACGAATTTCATCCGTACGTTTCTCAGCTCTCTCGACTTTTACTTTTTTCTATTTGCGAGTAACACTTTGCAAGCCTAAACAACCAGAGCGCACGGTGAACCGCTGCTTAGGTAATAAATCGCACAATGTAGGAGGGAAATGCATTGTCCGTCGGAGGGAATTAAAAGGTAACGGTGCCCTGTTAGCCAATCGACGCTGCACTCGGAATGCCAGCACCGAGTTACAGTTACGTTTGTCCGATCAATGGCAGGACGCGGTGAGTGCGTTCGAGTTGCAAAACGGTAGCGTTCTTCTTCCTCGAGAGATGCTCTGGCCACTTGGCTCTCTCGCTTGGTCCTGCACTCGGAGCTTCTCGCGTTTGCAACGTTCGCAACGATACTTCCACGATAGATAAGGGGACGCGGATCAGTTTTACGCGGCGGTGCAGTGCGTAATTCCCTGCGATACCATTTCGAGCATCTCTCGCGAAGTGGCGGACACCACAGAGCGGTGGAACGATCGCAGGACGCGGCGCGACCGAGCGAGGAACACCACGGAAGGGAAACACGCTGTGGGACACGACCGGATAAGAGTACTGCTATTGTGTCTCTGCCCACGTGGATGCTAATATTGAATACAAATACGAGCAATAAACCAAGCTGCCTCAGCCTGCCCCCTATCTCTTGGCCGCATTGTTTCCACCCCACCTTGCCACGTCCTCGCGGATGTTTTTTCCCCTCTCCCAACGCTTCGTGCCGTACGATTTTCGTTTCGAGTGTCTGCCGAGAAAACAGAGTCTGCTGGTTCAGGTACGCCTCTCCTGGTAGATGGAGTTTCGATCAGCTTGGATCCTATCAAGCTTGATTACATTACTTGTCATCGAATTGTGTCACGCAAAGTAATTTCTTGTTAGTTTGAAAATTAAATAAAATTGTCGTGTCAAGTAATTTTTTATTATCGTGTAAAATAATTTCTTTGGATGAAGTAAATCTCTCAAATAGTTCTCTCGGAGAAGATAAGTTACAGTAGATGAAAGTGACTCGGTATTTTAAAACGTCGAAGGCACGACGTCGGGTAATAGATGCCGTAGTGGACGTTGATTTTTAGATCAACGACTGCCTCGAGTCTCATAATCGTTCTTTCACGGGCAAGTTTATTTAATATCGGAAGAAAGGTTGCGATTGTTGAAATTTCGCAAGTGAATTTATACTCGCTTTTCAACTCGCCATTTCGTTTGGAAATCAGAAATACAGCCGTTGAATGGCCAATTCCATCGAACGAACTTCCTACACTTTCACGTCATATTATATTTCTCCCGGAATTTCCCTCGAAAACCGTCCGATGTGTAAAGCACGATCGCCGTGCGATCGAATTATAGAAATTCTCGAGGCGCTATTGTTCGAGGGGCTTCGCTCTATTTTAAATTTTCCCGGGGAGAGGAGGGGAGCTTTCGAATCCAGCAGTTGGATAAACGTCGTCTATGCAATAAACCAAGCTGCACAACGTGCAGGCCTGTCTTCTATCTCGGCGGTATTGTTCCCATCAAGGAATATGTTCTCTCTGTCCGTTCTTGCTTGCGTTTCGGTCGACTCCCTCCGATATCGAATCTCGCAACTCGGCCTCTACCTGAAGTCAGATGTTATCGAGGCATTGTCCGCGGCATCGTTTCGCTCAAACATAGTTATCACTTCTTAGCGCGGTTTTTCTCTCCTAAACGTCCCATTATCGGGACGGTGGAAGAATGTTTATTAAGATGAAACGAAGGTGTTGCGAGAAAATGAGGGAAATTGAGAGTAGACACAGATTTAGAAACACGCGCGGTAGTATATTTTATAAAAATTAAATATCTGGCCGAAGACAAAGGACGAAGAAGATAAAGAGAAAAGGAACATTTTTTTTTTTTAAATTAACTCACAAATCAAACGATTTAAACAATTAAAGAGTATTTCAGATACATTCTAACCTAATGGCGCAATAGAATAGAGAAACCATAATTAACGCCAGACAATAATTGGTATTCATTCACTTAAAAGCTTGATCAATCCCCAAAGGAATCTTTTACGCAACTATCGTCTGATAGTCCCTCGGAGTCGAGACACCGCGATTGTCGTAGCAGCTGAAGAAAGAAGAATGTTTGCGGAACAATCTGAAAAGTGTTTCCCGGAGGTGTGATCGCCAATAGCTTATCGCTTTCGTTGCCATTGAAACGGATTTTTATGCGAGACGATCGGCAAGAGAAATTCCTGTCCTCGGCCCACAATGGCCCACGCAGTGTCTCCTCGCATTTTTCCTCCTTTTCCCGTCGATTTATTCCCACTTACCGATCGTTTCTAACGAATGACTTTTAAATCCAACAGCCGCGCTCACATCTTTGAACATGAAACTACGAAAGTTCGAATATCGACACGGAAAACTAGCAAACAACAGTTACACGTAATATTAAATTAAACGTTTGTCCAATGATTTTGAGAAAATTAAGTCAAAATTAATTCTTCACTCGTAAAACGATTTTTTTTTTTTAGTAGATAAATACGAGAAAAATTGTTGAATCCTTCAATAGCATTTTCTTAATTTTAAAAAATTTTGATGAGAAAATTTTCCTTCGTCCAAGGATTTTTAAAAAATTAAATTCAAATTGATTCCTTTTCAGCAGGTAAATATAAGAAAAATTATTGAGTCCTTTAATTACCAGGCATTTTTTTTTAATTTTAATGACACTTTTCTCGAAATAATTTATAACAGAGTTTGTTTTTTTTTTTTTTTTAATATAGATAGTATAGTGACACATATCCGAAGCATACGTTAAGTACACGCACATTATAATTTCTTTTTTTTTTTTTGGGTCGACGACGTGTGAACCTTAATCACCATAATCTAAAAACGTGTAAAATTCACTCTTCGAAAGTTAATTTCTCGTTTCGTAGTTCGTACAGCGTGTGCGAAGCGTGATTTCGACATGTTATTTCTCTCTTTTGCGAAAATCGGTTGATCGTAGGGGGAGTAACGATCGAAAAATAATAAGATGCTGTTGATTGAAACGAAAGAAGTGGTTGTGCTTGGCGCCAGCGAGGTCTGATTACGTGGTTGCTTCCTGTTTGGTTTTTCGTACGAGAGGAACAGCAACCGATTTCGATTGACTTATTTACTAAAATCGTAAGTTCAGAATACAACGAAGTCAATTTTTTTTTCTCTCCCAAAAATTCACAGTCACGAAGAGCATGACAACACGTTTGTAATAAGATTATGGCGAAAGAATTGGTGAAGTAGAAATGGCGAAATAATGGTCGAGACATTTGACATCTGAATTTTCTTCCTCTTTAAAGAGACAATATGCTCCATTTTCTAAGAAACGATTCTCATGGAAATCGTACATCTCACTGCGAAAAGAGATAGTTCTCAATCTTTGATCAATTTCTCCTTTTTCTTCCCTTCTTTGCTGAATGAATTAACATTCTAAGTGAAGCAAGTTTTCCTGAGTTTGACAATTTTAACAATCGAAAATGATAAAAGTCTTGATAAAATGATTTCAAAAATTCTGTAGAAGGTCGATTGGAAACTTTATTAATTTATACAGTCTTCCAAGCGTTCAGAAAGAAATAAAAGTACTTGATTGACTGTGTTGAAACCGCGTTACAAATTGATACAATCTTCCTACTATGAATGAAACAATTTCATCGAAATTTACCTTTTTAAACAATCAACTACTTTTTTTTTGCCATATCAATAGAAGTATACCAATGTCCATTAATTTCATAGAGATCGACAGTCGACTGTGCCGCTTAACGGTGCTCGTTTCATGTCCACTACTATTAATTCCACGTCCGCCGTGATAGGTGATTGACAGTCGCGCCGCAGCCGTGCTGCTTCTGATTCCGTGCAGTTACACGCGGTTACGCGCGAGCGTGAATTAAACATTGACGCGCGTATCGAATCGTTTCTTCTTAGAAATTCAACGGAATTTCAGCAGCGCAACGCGTTTCTTTTGTAGCGGCTTAATGGCTCCCGAACGTTGTTGGTGGCCGAGCAACGCGCGACTAAACAAGCATAAACCGCAACTAGATCTTTCCCTAAAGCTTGTGCATTTTAAACAGCTACGTTACCTACTGTACAATTTCACGTTAAAGCGCATTCCTTTCACGAAGTTACGATATTTCAGAAAACGACCAAGTATTCTTCTTCTCGGCAAGTTTAGGATACGACACTGTCAGGTGAAGTGGAACTTTAGAAAGAATATTCATGGAAATTAATATGAAAATCGAATTGTTCGTCTTTTTTTTGTACATGGAATTTTCTACTACATCCATAAAACAGGATGTAACAGTCGGACAATTTTCAAACTACAATTCGAAGCAGCAGTCTTACCGAAGCAGATTAACATCTCAATTAGCCATTTAAGTTTCGAAGCAGCAAACTTATATTGACGGAATTATATATTAACGTTTTCGTAACCTGGCTGTTTTTTTGAAGTGTCTGTCCTTTCTAATTGCACCGTTTAGCGGCACCCGAGAGATCTGATCAAAATCGGCTCGATAGATCGAACGATATTACACGATATTACGCTGCGTAGAGGGTTGAAATAATAGTACGATCGACCCGCTCGGTGGAATGTAAGACAAAAACGAGCCGAGTTCACCTAGAGATCTACTCTCTCTCTCTCTCTCTCTCTCTCTCTCTCCGTATGCGCATATGTATTAAAATGGAAAATAAGGGGGAGTGAAAAAAAGGAAATGAAATATTGCAAATGGAATGTCGGGAATACCGATGTGTTTCAGCAGCGAAAAGCGATCAGACTAATTAACGTGCCAGCCACAGCCGACGGTGGGGATCGTGTGCTCTTTCTCTCGCGCGTTACGCGGGCAGAAAATTATTTGTCACGTTCCACGAGCGGCGAAGATTATGCAAAATGGCGCGTAATTGGCGCCAGGCGAACTGAAACGAGTTTTTAGATTGATTCCAACCCGATTAGGCCGGGCACAGCCTGGGCTTTCTCACACCTTTTCATTTGCCAAGCTGTTTAATCTGAGCATCGCCAACGCGCCGCTTCTCCGGGCTTTAAATTAAACCGAGGAACACGTCCGCCATTGGACGCGAGATCGATGTCCGCCGAACGGAAGTTGCGTGACGAGTTTTGCTTCTTTTAATCGTCCTCCTTGGCTTAGAAAATTGATCACTCGCAGTTTTTCTTTTTTTTTTTTTTTTTTTTTTTTTTTTTTTTTTTTAATTGATATTGAATTTGAATTTGAAACGAGGTACCATGCGTCGTAACTTTAAAACGATCTCTTCTGTTTCACGTTAATTTTGCAACGTTCTTGGTCGAGGAAGAATACTGAAGATTGAACATTGAGGAAGAATTCTTAATTGAACATTAAACTTGGGATATCAATTTTGAAATTTTTATCGCTAATACTAGAATGCAAATAAAACACAAAATATATACAAATATAAATATATACAAAATATATAAATAGCCTACTTGAGAATAATTAGAATTGTAATTCTAGAATCGTAGAAACTTCAAATAGTCGTGAATTTGAAATAATTGTTCGTTTAACCTCGCTATCTGAAGATTTAAATCCGCATCATTTTATGCTAATTGAAACAAGCTGCCGTTCCCAAACGCAGAACAATAATGATAATAGGGTCACATTCCAGTTACTATTTCGATCAGTAACAAACGTACGCCTCCTCGGGGAGGCACGTTTAGAGGTATGCAAAAAGACGAACGCGGTTAATTGCGCGGCTTTTTCAGTCTCTGGTTCAGCCAGCTATGCTAAGCAATTCCTAATTAATGGTACTCGGACGATCGAACCTCGCGGCATATATGGAGAACAAGAATGGCCAGATGGAAAAATCGAGATAAAATCTGGCAACAAAGTACCATTACTTTCGATCGGTTCTCCCCGTGGCTGGTTCCATTATTTTCACCTGAGACTCTGTCCAATGAAACTTCATTTACAACTTCCTGGATCCCCTTGCATAACGATTTGCCAATTAGTAATGTTAATTGATTGACGGATGGTAAGATTTAACGAAAAAATTTCGTTGTTTTACGTAGAATAGAACAATTGGACGACTTGGAGTATATATATATATATAGAAATTTTTAATTAGGATCGAATTACTTGATTTTGAATTTTTTTTCAATTGAGTTTACTTTGTTACTAATCTTCGTTGCGCGAAATTTATAATTTAACAATTTATATTATTTGTAATCTAAATTTATATTTTTGGTAATTTAATAGTAGTAAATTTTAATTTTAATGTATAATTTAATAATTTTATCAGCCTAATCCTCTGAATTTTAATAATCTAATGTGTGTAAATTCCTGTAATTATCTACCATCTAACGAGAGTTAAAGAATAATTTAGCCTGTAATTATCTACGATCTAACGAGAGTTAAAGAATAGTTTAGCCATAGTTGATATTAACTGCACTCTCTCGTCGACTAAAAACGATAAGAGCGACACACACAGTGCTGATCATTGGCAGTTCCCAGCATATGTAGATCGTTGTCCTGGATGATCCTGGATCGTTGGCGGGGATTATGGGCATGCCGATCGTGAGACGATCGCGGGGGCCGATGAATTAAAGATCACCGATCGGTCGCCCTCGAAGCCGATGAATTTGTCCCAAGACTGCCGCAGGACATTGAGAACATAATCGCTACTCTATTCTTTGGATCACCATGCATGAGAATCCGCGACTAGAAAACGACACGGTGCCCAAAAGAATTTTGCTTGGTAGAATATAGAAGAAACAGATATTTATTAAATTCTTTAAATTTTTATTTGTACGAGAGAAATAACAGATCAATTAGATTCCAAAATTTCTTTGAGTGTCACGCGAACCTTAAATAATCAGGCACTTTGGCTGCAAAATTTCAACCATGCTGTTACATAATTTTAGTTCAAACGATTTAATTAAAATTTACAAACGTTAGCAGCTAACAATAAAAATTCGTTCTCGAACTCATTTTTCCATATTATGTTCTTCTTTACGAAGCAGTTCAATTTATTTTATATATTTCTAAATACTTGAAAGCTGACGAGCTGTAATATAATATTTTAAATATTTATTTTCAACAATTGAGAAACTGAGCGTCTCTCAAATACTCGATGTTGTCTAATAAATATTTTGAACCGAAATAATTTTTGGTTCAGGTGAGCTTACGGTTAGAAAACAACGAGCTGCGCAACGATCATATCGTTGGTATCGAACGAAAGTCGAAGACCAGGCTACGACCAGAATTGTAATTTCAAATGGAAGCTACTCCATAGACATGAAAGAGACAACGCCACTATTCTCCGGGACTAATGGCGCGAAATCTCAACGCTGCCAGCGTCCGTTTCGAAGCAGTGTGGGTGCGTGGAACGGTATGCTTGTGCATTATGCACACAGCGTGTGTATGGTTGTTCCTGGTAAGGTATATCTGCCAAGAGGAGCAACTTCGAGTTCTATTTGTGACACCGGATGTAGTTGTAGCTCTCGATCCACGGTATTTTCTCTCTATTCCGGTCTCGTTTCTCTTTGGTGAACTACGATGTTAGCTAGATATGGACTTATTTAAATTTTGTGGTCCGTGGATTTATGGCAATGTGGTAATTTAGAAATCGCACACTTTTTAAGGATATCTCGGAAGAAATTAAGGAGAGCAAAAAATTTCGTTTAATCCAAAATTAGGTTTTGGATTAAAATGAAATCTAAATGCTTTATTTGTTTATCTATTGTTTCAAGCACTCTAAATATATTTTAAATATGCATTTTTTTTTAAACTATCCAAAGTAAAGATACGCTATTTTTTTATGTTACAACGTCCATTCTATAAATTTTGGCATCTTTTAAATTAAATATTCACAGTGCAATACTCGCTAATGATAATCACTATTTAATAAAGTTTGATATCACTTCTGAAGGAGATAAACTTGGAAGAATGTATCTATATGATTGGAACGTGTACTTATTGAAAAACATTTGTATACTTTAGATCAATCAATCACCTTTTTTCTTTTCTCAACTGTATATTATTAAAACATTAGAACGTTTCGTTCCAACTAGATAGATGGTACATTAAAACACTGTAATATTAACGTGTCAGTTAAATGTATTTTAACTCGTCCAAATTGTTATTAGCTGGTTTCTCTCGTAACAAAGCAATTTGAAATTTTTTCTCATCGAAAGAATTTTCTGTTTAGGAAAAGAAAATCAATTTTTAAAGACAGCTTCGTTACACAGAGAGATTTCTGCATCGAGATATAACAAGTTTCCTTACGACGTATACTTGGCAACAAGTATATGATTAATTACAGGCAAATGACGCTACACAAATCAACAAACGTGACAAAATTTTCTTTCTTCCGATACGACGACACGTTATCTTTTCAATAAATGAAATCGTGGAATTTAATTTACATTCAAAGTTTCAACGGACGTATTATCACCCTCCAATTTGAACGAGTTCGCAACAATGGAATCCACTTGGAGGATTAAGTAATCCACGTGCAAAAATCGCGTAATTACCATATAATCCATCGTATTTCTCCAGTAGCCGCGTAGATTACGCGCATAATGGCTGAACCACCTAATCTGCAGCGAATCACGCATTCATTATCGTCGATCACGCGCTCCTCCGAGCACGCTTACCAAGTTTATTTATTACTCAGCCGCGTCAATGTAGAAAACCATTTAATTATTTATCGAACTAACTGCTACTATTCGCTGTAGCATTGTATAACACTCAATATGTTGGGCTATTTCGAGATTGCAGATTAATATTAGGAACAAATTATGCACAAATGATTGCAATTTTGTGCCTCGCTTTAAATCTCTCTGGGAATTATTATCTTAAGCTTTTAAATTCAAACTTCCGTTTAGAACAATATTACAAGGTTTATCATATATTTTATATATATATATATTATATATTAATTATAAATATATTTTATTTATATTATAAATATTAATTTTAAATTATATATTATATGTATATTAAATATATTATATATGTTTTATATTATATCATATATATATATATATTTTATATTTTTAATTAGATTTTACGTCGGAATTCGTGGTTCTTCTATTTTTCAAAATTCAGAAAGTAAAAATATTCGTCGCAATCTGTACGATTACTCTATAATCATACTGATGTAGACTTGAATAGCACATATTCATTCTTCTTGTCGTCACCTTACTCCGCAAAAATGATGCGCGAAATCGTTGTTAAGGAAATAACTCCAACAAGTCACAGTAGAAAATTTCGCCTGCAAATAACTCGACCAGATCAGATACCATCAGACACACTTGCGCGAAACAACGCATTGTTCGTTCCACTTTTTCCAACTAGTAACTCGTAAGTTGCCTCCGTGGCAAGGACAATAATATCAGCGTCCGAAGATGAAGCAATCGGCGCGGAAAAATTCCGCGGTAATTACCATATAATCCTTACAATCGTATTTCGCTTTCGGTAGCTGCGCATCGAAACCACGCGCATATAATGGTCGATCTGCTTAATCTACAGCGTGGCTTGCATCCATTACGAGCAGCCACGTGTTCCTCCTCTCTCTCTCTTCTTTGCTTCCCTCTGCAGGCGAGGCAGCTAGTGCTTCAGACTCGTCTGTAACCTGGCGCCGCGCCGTCCTCTCGACCATCCTATTTTATTCGCGGCTCGAGAGAGAGAATTCGATCTGAAGATCCTCCGGCCTGATATTCTTACCGGGACGCATCCCGGACGTCGCGGAGAACGGGATATATCGCGATCCACCGCGAAATCTCCGGCTGAGTGACACGGAGATCGCTTGTTACCGATACACGCGCGTGTAAGACGACGTGTTCGTGTGATTTAATAATTACCTTATAAGGACGAGGACCGTAATTGATCGATACGACTCGAGCCGCTCGCGAGATACCCATTCCACGCCACGCTTGCTCCGAGATCGACGCACGTTTCAGCTTTATGTTCCTTCTTTTTTTTTTTGTCTCGATGGGTCATCCTCTGACTGAGAGAACCCAAGGCTCTGACAGTGGCTGTTGTTCGTTACTGGCAGGAAACTTGGTTCGAGAACGGCGATAATTTGGTCGCTCGAGGATACGTGGGGTAATAGGAGAAATTGCCGAATGATTATGGCTGTGAGGGGATCGATATTATCGGCGTATCACTTGGTATTTGTCGTCTACTAAATTTTAATAAATTGCAAATAGCAAATGATGTATGTGGATTTTCTGAAATTTGTCACGGTACAAAGACGTTGCAAATATCATACATGATGGGATGATTTTAATATGCAGAAGATTATTCACCATTTTCACGTGTATTTCAAATTATACTCAATTAAAACAATTTTGAAAGCCTGAAGATTCTCCAATTTAAGATTTGTTCAACTCAGATTTAGATTTAAAAAACAAGAACCAAATACTCAAACGGTCTTCCTGGAAATTACATTTCCGAGGGCCTCGTACATCTCAACAAGTGATAAATTCACAATCAAAGAACTTGCCTCGGGTTTAATAAAAGGTAGTTTAAAAACCGGGTCCTCCGAGAGTCTTTGCAACACGAGATCCATTCGTTTCGTCGAGAAGATGATCGAAAGCGCCAGCTGTATCCACACAGAGCGTGCGTCTCGACCCGTTTGGCTCAGTTTGTCGAACGAAGGGTTAGGAAAACCGGCGATCGCCGGTTCCAACGGTGGTGAGCGTCGCGTTCCTTCGATAAATATCGAGTTCGTGCTTCCATGTTTCGCGCGCAACGCTTCCATGTTTCGTGTAAATTCCAAGTAAATTCGCGGCAGCATGTGGCCAACATACGGTTGTTGGAAACGCGGCCTCGCGTAAGAGGTGGCGCGGTGCGCGGTGCGCGCACCGGTGCATCGAACGTAATAAATAGGAGGAAGAGAGAGTATTGCCAACTCCGCCCATGGTCGAGTGTCTACCGAAGAAGCCGGAGAGTCGTGTTGTGAGTTATGGCTTCTCCAGGTGAATTATAACATGTATAACGCATACCGACGCTGAACGCTCCGGCCTCCGAGCCACACGTACACCGCGGGACTGCGGGGGTTAAAGGCGCGGTTGTAACTTCTGGACTTCCTTCCTCTCGACAGCTCTGCAGTTTCGTCGTTTCTTTCTCGAGATTAGACAGATATTAGATACAGATATTAGATTTCTGCTTTCGGAGCAAGTTTCATTGCTTTTTTCATTACTCAAATAATATTATAAATTATATAAGATTGTAACGTTATAAATTTCATTGCTTTTTACATTACTCGAATCATATTATAATATTATAAATTATAAAAGATTGTAATGTTATAAATTTCATTGCTTTTTACATTACTCAAATAATATTATAATATTATAAATTATATAAGATTGTAACGTTATAAATTTCATTGCTTTTTGCATTACTCATATAATATTATAATGTTATAAATTATAAAAGATTGTAATGTTATAAATTTCATTGCTTTTTGCATTACTCAAATAATATTATAATATTATAAATTATAAAAGAATGTAATATTACAAATTTTATTGCTTTTTGCATTACTCAAATAATATTATAATATTATAAATTATATAAGATTGTAATATTATAAATTTCATTGCTTTTTGCATTACTCAAATAATATTATAATATTACAAATTATATAAGATTGTAATATTATAAATTTCATTGCTTTTTACATTACTCAAATAATATTATAATATTATAAATTATATAAGATTGTAACGTTATAAATTTCATTGCTTTTTGCATTACTCAAATAATATTATAATATTATAAATTATATAAGATTGTAACGTTATAAATTTCATTGCTTTTTGCATTACTCATATAATATTATAATGTTATAAATTATAAAAGATTGTAATGTTATAAATTTCATTGCTTTTTGCATTACTCAAATCATATTATAATATTATAAATTATAAAAGATTGTAATGTTATAAATTTCATTGCTTTTTTCATTACTCAAATAATATTATAATATTATAAATTATAAAAGAATGTAACATTATAAATTTTATTGCTTTTTGCATTACTCAAATAATATTATAATATTATAAATTATAAAAGATTGTAACATTATAAATTTCATTGCTTTTTGCATTACTCAAATAATATTATAATATTATAAATTATAAACGATTGTAATATTATAAATTTCATTCTTTTTTGCATTACTGAAATAATATTATAATGTTATAAATTATAAAAGATTGTAATGTTATAAATTTCATTGCTTTTTGCATTACTCAAATAATATTATAATATTACAAATTATATAAGATTGTAATATCATAAATTTCATTGCTTTTTACATTACTCAATAATACGTTAGTTTTTAAAGCAAGATACTAGAATTTCATATAGAATTTTTGGATTTTGGAGAACATTTCTCCCATTGTGATTTACAATTATAATTACAAGCAGATGTGTCTTGCAGGTGCAAATATTAGACTGTGTCGCGCTGTATGTTATTAGTTTTGGAGGAGACAACAAAACAAATTTTCTTTCCGATTGATAGGATCTGACTTTTAGATTTATTTGTAGTTTCTGAATTTTTGTCTACTGGCCGTGTTAATAAATGTTTAATGTTAAATTGTACAGGCAATAATATAAATCTCTTTCTAATTGATAATTACAGCTTTTGGATTACACGCGCGAGTGTTCTGCAGTTTGATAATTATGGTAAATAAATTTTCTTCGTGGCGTAGATATGAAATTACGGTTTGTCAATTTTGTAATTTACATACGTTATCTTTCGAAGCAACGAAACAAATTTCTCACCGATTGACGATGGTATTAGTCGATAACTATAACGAGATCCCATTTCCTTTTTTTATTTTAATTGTCGATGTCGTGAGCAACAATGTTACTCCACCGTCGTCGACAGACATTGCTTGGAAGATGATACACGAGGCACGCGATACAGGTTTGAAATTGCAAAGTGCCTCCACTTATGGTACATCCATCAAACCCACACGATCTCGTATGTTGTTCGCAAAGCCTCTGCTTGCGATCAATATGCAGATGATAGTCCTGGCTATTGCAAAAGAACTGTATTCAAATATCAAACGTGTAAGAGGCTACATTTTATTTTCTATTCGTTTTTTGATGTTGTACAGTTAACTTTCGTTTGCGATCCTTTCCTCATTCTCGTTTCACACAATTTCTGACGCACAAACTTTTTCTTGGTTCGTCAACGAAAAAAAATTGATAAAAATTTCGTCGGAGATGTCGTGGTTTCTAAATCGACGAAATAAAAGTCAGAAGATCAGTTAAAAAATATTCACAAATATTTACCTTTGTCTGTAAAACTTACATACACGTGAATTGCTTTTTGTTGCATTATTTTCCTTATTCCATCCGAGAGCATAGAACGAAACGTGGAAACAGAAATGGGATATTAAGATAACTGCGTGTGGTATCGAACGTGCGAAGAGCTTTACGATGTGGAAATATATTCCGGCCGTGTAAGTCGTTAAAATCGCGCGTGATCGGTGGGGAACTTCTTTTGAATCGATGGAAAACAGGAATCGAGCAGGGCCAAACGAGAGATGCGACCTGTCTCGGCGACAACGGCGTGGAACAAAAAAAGGGAACAACGAGGGCGAACAGGTGAACAGAAAGTATCGAAGAAGGAATGGAATCCGAAAGAAGTGTCGGAAGACGATCATTCTTGATGCATAATTCAGGTTCGGTGAAAATTGGCTGGTTAACGCGTTCCGCGCTAAATTTAAGACACTTTGTGTGCCGCGAGTTTCATGGAATTTTTAGGGAAGAAAGTCAACCTTTCTAAGGGAAATTCTAATCAATCTTACGCTAGTAAAACAATCGTTTGAGATTTAACAAATTTCCATTTGTTTTGGAAAAGAAACTTGCAATCGAGTGGTAATAAACACATTCGTGCATTGAACTTGTTCGCTTATTTATCATGGAAAACCATTAATGTTTCATTTCCTTTTTACAAGGAAAATGTCTCACTGATTATACATTGGGAAACGTTGCGTTTTATACGGAATCGAGGGCTAAACACTGCCGTGCTGAACAAGTGCACCTCGTAATTTCCCTGGACAATTTTCCAACTATGTAATCCGCCGTGGCTTTAATACGCTGCGCAGGAAGAATTTTCGAACCGTGATATTATATTCCTCGAAAAGAATCCAGAAAACACGGTTGAATTCGTGACGTCTACCAATTTCAAACTCGATGAAAATTAACTGTCCGATTGAAAAATTAATGACTGTGAAAATAGCTAGAGTAAATGGAATGCCAGCCCCTAATTAACCATTGATTATGTATTGATAAACAGATTGCGCATTCATAGCGAAGCTTGAAGCGTAAAATTACACAGAACGCAGATAATATAGTGCTTTTGTAATATTTATTGCATACCAGGATTCAATTTTTTGAACTACACTCCCAAAAATAATTCTTCCTACTACGTAAAAATAATGATTTCTATGGTATTTACTACGTAAAAATAATGATTTCTATGATATTTACGTAAAAATAATGCTTTCTATGAAATTTATTACGTAAAAATAATGCTTCCTATGATATTTACTACGTAAAAATAATGCTTCCTATGATATTTATTACGTAAAAATAATGCTTCCTATGATATTTATTACGTAAAAATAATGCTTTCTATGATATTTATTACGTAAAAATAATGCTTCCTATGATATTTACTACGTAAAAACAATGCTTCCTATGATAGTTATTACGTAAAAATAATGCTTCCTATGAAATTTACTACGTAAAAATAATGCTTCCTATGATATTTACGTAAAAATAATGATTTTTATGGTATTTATTACGTAAAAATAATTCTTCCTATGAAATTTACTACGTAAAAATAATGTTTCCTATGATATTTACTACGTACCAAGATTCGATTTCAATTTTAATTACATTTTACAAAAGTTACTTTACAAATTTATACGAAAGTCCGCGGTATTCGCGGAAGCAAGTGACGCAGACCGAATTCTAATCGAACGAGCATATACATACATATATACACGCGCCACGATCTGGCTGGTATCGTACACTCGACAAACCTCAGAATATCACAAAGGCTGGAACACACCTCGGCAAGAAAGCGCGAGGCGAGGGATCGGCATGAAGCGGAGGGCAAGAAGAGCACGAGGAAGAAACAGGAAGAGCGGTTTCCTGAATTCCATTGGAAGACGGCGGTGGTGGCTGCACGCGGTGTATCTTGGGTCACTCGGTGTCGGGATTTTTGCGATGTTCCGAGTCGTGCTTTACAAGACAAGTGTAGGAGGCGAGGTCCCGCGGCGAGGGACGGAAAAGCGGCGGAATAGAGGCGGAATGGAGGCGAGAGAGGTGGCGAGTTGGAATAAAGGGTATCACGGAGGAACAAGGAGGCAGAAAAAGGGCAAAGCCGGTGAACGGGCGAAGAGAAAGAGAGAGAAAGAGAGAGAAAGAGAGAGAGCGAGAGGAGTGAGAGAGAGATGGCGCAACGCATTGTAAATTGAATCTGAAGGCTGGCCAGATGGGCGCTGTCATGGTGGCACGAGCGCCACTATTTCATCCGTCCTGACACTTCTCGAGTGGCCTGACCAAACGAAGGAAAATGATTGCGCCCGAGCGAGGACTCGTCTTCCGGCTTAGAAATCTAGCTACGATCACACCCCTAACCCATTATCCTCGCCCACGTGCTCGTTTCCGCGTAATATCTTCGGACTCTGACAGGACAAATGCGTCCAGCTGGGCACCGCGGCAGGAAGCTGGAACCTGGAACCTGGAACCTGGAACCGGGCAACCCGTTCGGCCATCGCCGGTTTCACCGCGGCCGTGAAAGTTTCGCGGATTTCGCGTCCATCGTCCATCTTGCCGAGCCGACTGCTCGCGATCGAGGTGTCCCTGCGATTTCTAACGGATCGCGCGTTCGCGTCGTCTTTCATTCTGCGCTCCGAACTCCGCCTGGTGAAAAGGCTGAGAAAGGGTGGACGAGCTGCCGACCTGACGGGATTATGAATTGTAATTTGTCTCACGGTAGGGAAAGGAAGTGTCCTTTTCATCGTGTGGAGTTCGTTTGATGTAAGGCTCGAAATACGAGGAGGATCGGAGAGAAACTTTGAAGCATTCGACACCGTTTGCACGGAGAATTTAATTCGAGTTTTTGGAAGTTTTTTTTTCAGTAGAATTGAAGGAATTTCCCCTATTTGAAGTAATGTAATTTAACGTAAGCTTCACGTAAGCTGGACAAATCTCGCAATCAGAGTATCATTTACACGAAGAAATCAATTATCACAGAAGTGTAAAAGTAGAAGTAGAGTGGACTTTTGAAAACGTAATTCTAATTGTAAGCTGAGGCAAACGTGACCTGTCGAAAGCTGAATGAACGGATTTATTACATTGCGGAACGTTCGTCGGAATGGAAATGGAATAATTTCTCGCAAACTGAGAACGCGTATCTGCAATTCCATCGTGTGTTGAACTTTCTGGTACTAAATCAGATTCCAATTGAAATCGGTTGTAAAACTAAGCAGGGAGTAGCGCGGCATTCGAATGCTAATACGCTTCGGCCAAGTGGCGATGTATATTCAATCTCCTAGTTTGTGACTCAATCATATCGTACCACCTACACGCAGCACGATACGTTCCCTCGTATCGTAATCTTGAAATTCACGCAAACAGTGAGCCGACGATGTAAAATCCGAGCAGTTAACATCTGGAAGTTTACATTTGGAAGTTGGATTTAATAGACACTTTCGTCAATAAAGCTAAGTAATTTGCCTTGTGATTCACTTGCGAACAAAATAGAAAAAAATGTTGGACTCGTTTTCGACTCAAAAATATTTTCATACACTTTCGTTGTTACATTAAAGATCAATGTCGTCTCGTATTTAGATCTTTATGAATTTATAGGAAATTCCAAGGTGCAAAATTGCACAGAATCCACATAGTGAGAAGAAATATGTAATGTATCCAAATTGGAAATACTTCTTGTAATATTTCGTATGTAAAACAATTTTCTACGAAACTCTTATTTCTTTGAAAATTACACTCCGAAAAATGTGATTCGTAACGCACAACATAACTTTATATAATAATAATAATAATAATAACAGTATATTAAAATTCGTAACGTTGCACTGGCAACTGATTGCGGACCTTAACGAGTGACCAAACCGTATACAATAATTCACCGCTTTCTTTTTGAACTCGTCACTGGATAGAAATCATTGAGAAGTAATAAATTTATTATTTGTTTTGCCTATTTTGTTTTACTTTGTTTTAAATATATTTAAAACCGAGAAAATATTACAATTTTGGAACGAAAAATTCTCGACGTGCGTTGCACGTCATTCCAGCGCAAGAGGTTCAGACGTCGAGTCTTAAATAATTAGAGCAACTCTGCATCCCTCTGCCGACACCTCTTCTTCGTTTCCTCGGAAATGAGTCACTCAGCTCGCGAGCTTCGTACCCGTATCTCACGAACGGTCGTTTATACATAATTCTACATTGTTAGCCGCGCTCGTCGCGCTGGTCCCGGCACGTTGGGTCGTAATTCGCGCGCGGGAATGCGCGCAACGGCCGATGGGGGGAGAAAAAAAGTGGCGGCCGCGCTGAATTACAGCTGGAAAGCTGGACGACGCGCGCGAGTAGACTCGCGGCCCCGTTCTTTGCGCGTTACAAAACAAGGAAAGCCAGCTCGGTTCTGAATCAACGGCGATTTGTAAATGTCGGGGACACGTCCCACGGGCTTGTAAATATTTTATCGCCCGGCCAATGATTATTTACGCTGTCGAACGACACCTTCTAATCTCACTGGCCCCTTTCTCTCTCTCTCTCTGCGCCAGCGGTCCCCACCTGTCGTTTTCTTTACGAGCCGGCGTGTAATAACCGACGTAATCGTTCTTAAACGCACGTCGTTTCAACGATATCGTGTCACCTGCGCCTGAAACGAAACAAACAGAGTTTCACGAGGTCTTTGAAATTCATTTCCCCACCGTTAATCAGGCGTATTATTATTCCAAGACGTCAAACGAGGAACGCGTCCGTTTCACGAGCGAGCTGTATCGCTTACATGCGGACGATCCGTCAAGAAGTACGATAATCTTTGATCTAATTCGATTCTCGCGAAAGTAACAACGTAGTGAAAAGAGTTAAACGATTGAAATGATTAGTAAATTCTGACCGAGTAATAAATCTGTTTCGATTCGAATCGTGGTGACAAGTAGTACGAGATGGAAGACACTTCTTAACCCCTTGCGCTGGCAACTGGTTCGCGGACCATAACGAGTGACCGAACCGTTACATTATAATTCGTCGCTTTCTTTTCCTTTTGAACTCGTCGGTAAGATACGACTGGATAGAAATTATTCAGAAGTAATATACTTGTCATTTGTTTTGCCTAGGTTATATTTAAACATACTTAACACTGAGGAAATATTGCAATTTTGGGACAAAAAGTTCTCGACGTGCGTGGCACGTCACTCCAGCGCAAGAGGTTAATCACTGTCACTTTTCAACAGAAATCATTTTCCGGATGATAAGAATCCGTACGTGTCTATTTACTGCGACTCGCAACCTTGGCTTTAAGTCGAACCGTCGTTTAGAGACTACCTGTCTAAAAAGCAGCAGGGGGGCACTGTTGCTCGATCGAACTGGGACAAAATTCAATTTCACCCAAGACGCGGCGAGTACGGCGAAGGGGGAGGAATAGAAACTGGTCGCCCGGTGATATTTTCACCAGTGAGAGCTGCCACCTTATCGGCCGAACGAATGCCGCCCTAATGAAAACCGGCCCCCGGCTACTAAAGCGAGCTGATGCTTTAATTAAGCACACTTAAGATCGCGAAGATTCCAAGTTGTTCTGGTTGTGGAAGCCGGTCTGGAACCAGCCTCCGGCTTGTCCCCTTGGCTTCGTCCTCGCGAAGTTATCCGTCTTCCTCCGGCGTCCTCCTCGAATCTCGGCTCGTCTCTTCGTCACTCGCTCCAACCGTCCGCCGCTCGAAGCAATTACTCAGGAACGAAGGTTCTTGCATTCTCGGATCCCGTGGCACCCCGTTCTTATTGCTGCTTGATAAAGTGGCCATGGCATTAACTTCTCCTGCGAGTCGCGCTATCGGCGCACCGCAAATAACGTACGAGCCGATCGTATTTTCCCGCCTGTGACAGAGAGATCGAATCGGGAACCGCGGCCGATGATCGATGATCCGGCCCTCGGATGCCGACGTGGAATAATCGCAGGAAAGTGGAGACCGAGCCTCCACCGTGCGCAAAGTCACGTCAAATGCAAAGCGGAACCTGCTCTGCTTTGCTTCTCTTCACCTTTGATCGTTCGCGGCGTTACTTTCGTTTGATTCAGTTGATTGGAAAGTGACGTGACGTTCACTCAAGGCACGTTACTGCTTCGTTTTAATGAGAGAAGCTCGTTGCAGAATCTTAGTAAAGTTTGAAGGAAGAATCGTTTAATTATAATAAACATCTGTGTAAGATTATCTTCTCAGTGACTCGAACGTTGGCCGAGGATTTCGATTAATTCAACAGCATTTCTATTTGGAGAAATGGACCCTCGAATTTCCAGTTACTCAAACGTCGATCGATGGATATTATTCGATCGAAGTCAAATGTTTTTAATGAAATTTTTTAGTTTCCTTTAAGAGAAGTTGTAGACTTGTAATAAATTTGGAGCAAAGCCTTGGAATTTTAATTGCAATAAACGTCTGTGTATCTCCCTTTTAGTGACTTTAACTTTGATTGGAAATTGATTTATCTTCAATTTAATTCAACAGCATTTGTATTTGGGAAAATGGACCCTCGAATTTCCAATTTCTCAAACGTCGATAGAAATTAATTCTTCGATAGAAGTCAAGTCTTTTTAATAAAATTTCTCAGTTTTATTTGATCAAGGAAGTTGCAAAATTTTAGTAAATTTAAAGGAATTTCTTACAGTTTTCTGGAATTTTAATTTAGAATAAACATCTGTACAAGATCTTCTTCTCAGTGACTTTAATTTTGACCGAAGATTTTCATTGGAAATATTTATCTCCAACAGCATTTCTGTTTGGAAAAATGGACACCCGAAAATTTTCAATTTCTCAAACGTCGATAGATAGAAATCAACCGATTGAAATTTTCAAAGAAATTCTGCAGACGACTTGTCACCGTGATCTTAACGACGTGAGATCACATCTTACTAAATTTATTCGAATGGAAGCTGTTTGCCACCGCAGGACGAACGCGAGAGGAATGTATAGAATCGCGAAGAAAAGCAACGACAGCAAGAAGTCGCCGATGCATTGAATCACGAGCGAATAATTTTTCGCCAGACGCAGGAAGAGGCTATCTTAAGGTTTAATATCGGAGTGGCCAGCGGGATGATGAACGATCGAGGCGAGCTTCGATGACACTGCTAGATCGGACGAAAGCCACGGATCGCGAAAGAGTTTCCTACTGCGAGATAAGAGAGAAGAAAAGTCGCTGGCCATTTTAGACGAAAAGAAAGATCGCGAATGAGTCGATCGTACGTCGCCGCGGATGATCGATGTCCCGTCGGCTAATTCATAATGCAAAATTATTGCGGCACGATACGCACCGACAAGTTTGTTCTGAAACCGGGCAGTGTCGCTTTTTGCCGGCACTGTTCGCCACAGTGAATCAGAATTCAGATGGTGGTAGGATGATGGACAGCCACGACCGGTACGGACGGCACCTACATCGTCGCTGCGTTCGCATTTGGAAGATTTTATCGTGATCTGATTGGAAAAAGAACAGTATTATGCCGAAGGGTTACCGACGTACCGGCTAAGAAAGATGAATCTTTCAGAAGAGGATGAATATGAAAGGGTTACAGCGGTTAAGTGGTATTCGAGTTTTATCGCGAAGGAGGAAGCAGAACGGCTGAAAATGGAGATACCTGTCTTTGGAATTGTGCGCAACTTTTAATAATTAATACGTCAGAGTGGCATCAACGAGAAAGTCGTAGCTAATGCAAGTCATTTCTAAAAAAAAAAAAAAAAAAAAATACAGTTGTTTTAGTTCGAGATTAAGAGATTACAGAACAGAATTAAAATTTGATTACCAAATTAAATGAATAGTTGCCTTATTCGAAACGTGAATCGTTTACGTCACCAAAGTAACAAATAATTTGTTTTACTTTATCTGTCTCT